>NC_056749.1:729947666-730168735 GCF_019279795.1 Protopterus annectens
ACGTCCCATTTTTTCTGGCCAAAACTGGTGTACTGAATCTATTTTGATTTATCTAGAAAAGTATTTTAGACCCATGCTAGATAAGATTAACCATGTGTTGAAGGACACTGAACATTTTTTAAGTGATCAGCATGCTTTTCTGGAAAATTATAGCAATAGTGAAAAGCATGTGATATTGGTAACACTGGAAGTTACATCCCCTTTTACAGTGATACCTAACAATCAGGGTGTAGAGAGCAATGAATGCTTTTTATGAAGTTTCAGTAATACTAGTGAAGATGAGCTGGCCAGGACAGGTGCTCTTTTAAGGTGTGTGTTGGAGAATAATATATTCTATCTGACGGTAAAGTTTATTGGCAGCGTAATGGCATAGCCATGGGCATATTTTGTGACAACAGCTACGTCAACGCTGTCATGGTTGTATGGGAATTGGAACATGTTTTACAAGGACCTTTTTGTAAGCATGTACTTCTTTATAAGAGATTTGTGGATGACTTGTTTGTCCTGTGTGGAGGCATTGAAGAACAGTTTAAAGATTTTGAAAGTTGCATTAATACAAGTACCACTTTTCTGAGATTCATCTCTACATGCTCCAAGTCAAGTATTAATTTTCTGGATGTGTGTGTAGAAGTTGATGGCACTGGTAGTATATATACTAAGCTCTATAGGATACCCTGCCATGTCAGCCATCTGCTTTCTTATGATAGTATGTATCCTTCATACATTTTCAGGAATGTGATGCATAATCAGGTGTTCAGAGCCTCAAGACTTAATGTACATGAAGCAGATTTTCAGTGGCAGGTCAAGGTATTGAGTCAAGAACTGACAGAGAGAGGATATAATGAGGCAGATGTTCTAATTAATGTTAATGGGGTGACAGGACTGAGGAAAATGGTAACCAAGCCTTATTTTTCTAAACACAACTATAGAGGTGAACAGGCCTCCAGAAAGCCATTGAGCATGAAACGTAAGGTTCCCCTATACTATACAGACAATGTTTCTTCCTATATGGATATAGTGAGGAGGCATTGGGGTGTTCTTACCACAGATAGGGATATTTGTGAACTGATAGATGGCTGAGCCTAAGTTTTTATTTAGAAATATGAAGTCCTTCTAAAGGGAGCTATGCTATCCTAAGATTACTTTTCATTCAAATAGACCAACTGGAACATACCCATGTGGTAAATGCAACCATTGTAAATATATTGATAACACACCTAGCTTTGAACATCCAGATCAGAACAGAGTGTTTCATTTTCAGGTGCAAGCCACATGTGATAGCCAACATATAGTTTATTTAGCCTATTGCCTTAAACGTAAAAAATTCTATATAGGCAAAACAGACACATCTTTCAAAGAAAAGATACAAGAACACATTTATTATATTAGTAGGAGAAATAAAACCAGTGCTTTGGCTAAGCACGTCATCAGTATCAACTCTGAACACACCTTTAAGTTTATGGCGGTAGGTAGAATTTTCTAGAGAATGTCAGGGGGGAGATATACGTAATATGACTGAGCAGTTAGAGGCCAGATGGATTATTAGATTTAGGGGAGATTCAGGGCATGGTTTAAATGAATATGTGTCACTTAAACCTAAGCTAAAATCCAGACCCTTGTTTAGACAGTATTTTTCTTTCTTAGCTGTCTCACCAATGAAGTGCATTTATTTATGTATATTCTTTACACATTTTATATATACATTTTTATAGATGTATAAGTGTTATATTTTAAGTATGCATATCAAAGATTGTGTTTTATATATATATATATATATATATATATATATATATATATATATATATATATATATATGCATGTTTTATATATTTTTCATAAGTGTTTTTTACAAACAGCAGTGTATGTTTGTGTGCATTTACTTCACTCAGTAGGTCAGTGAGTTCAAGTTACACCCAATTGCTACCACTTAATTTGTATCATGTGACTACTTGTATTTGTTAGAGGTTGTATAAATAGAAGCACATTTTAGTTGTATTTATTAGCATCTGATGAAGCAGGTTTTCCTGCAAAAGCGCTTATGTTTTAACATTAAAACTTCAACTGAAACTGGAAACCTTGGTCGTACTTTTGCAAGTTTCTTTCAGAGAATGTGTAATACATCAGTAGGAACAACATTTGTAAAACTCAGTGCAGACCCGTTAATGACACATGAACTGCAGACTCTCAAACTTGGCAGTTTTTTCAGGTGTTCCATTCAAAGTGAATTGAACTCTAATCTGACAACACATTGTAGGGCCACTTATTCTCACAATCTGTGCGTTATGAGACAAACTTAGCTTTCCAAAGAACTCATGATGTCTGCCCCTATGAGGGCAGACAAGGATAAAAAAATAAAATAAAATAAGATTAAGAATGAGTACATTTTGCTGAAGGCAGTTTTGGAAGGTGCAGTAAATCATGGCAAGATAAAAAATATGTTTTTTCATCATTTGCCCGTAGTTGTCCTTTAATATAATCAGCTATGAGAGCACTGAAGTGTGCAGTTTCTACCTGCAGTGACTTCATTTAAAAAAATAGCAGCATGTTTATACTCTGCGGTACTGACACTAGCTATCATTGAGTTTATTCTATATGTTCTGCTTTCCTTTACAAAACTACAACACACTCTAGTCTATTCAAGATGGTATTCCAACTACTTAGTAGTATAACATAACATAAAATACTTTATATAGCCTAATAACTAAATGTTTTTTGTAGAGTGCGGCTGTATCCCTGTACCTCCAGTGCAGCAGTTTTCTGTACAAGTCCCCCGTCTCTTAACATACTGTCCCTGAGGTTGTAGTAACTAGTAGAAAAGGATAATAACTTACCCCTTTCTCTGAGTCAGTGCAACCTCAGAGATAGTACATTTAGATATTGGGGGGTTTGGAGGTAGAACCTCAACAATGTAGCTGTGACCTACCTGTAAAACAGTGTAAAGTAGCGCGTTTTGCTTCCTTATTTATTTACTGCTGTGGTGTGTTACAGAGGCTGTATACTGTGACTAGTAAGTCATAATTCTGTTAGTCTGACTCCAGAGTTAGCAGGTAAAAGACTGGTATCTAGAACATGCAGAGTTACAGAGGCAGTATGGTGTGACTAGTAAGTCAGGCTTTTGTGAGTCTAACTCCAGAATTATTTTATTTTTATTTATTTTACATTTGTTAACCGGGGGTGTCTGACTCAGCTGAAAAGGCCTTTTTTCAACAGAGGCCCAGGGAGAAAAGCTACACATAGAAACATTACAGATACATTTAGGTATTTAGACATGATCAGTATACACACATATTACAATAGACATGTTTTTACAGTAGTGTGCAGCACATCAACATTTACAGTAGAGAGAACAAACAAGAAAATATTAATTTAAAAATAAAGGTAACTAATAGATTTGTGGTGTACAGCTGAAATTTGGAACATAGGTAGAATACATAGATAGTACACAGGTACAGTACATACATTGTACATTAGTCAGTGTTTGTGAGTAAGAGTGAAAACTATTATCAAGTACTCTAGGTTTAGTATGTGTACCTTATCCGCTTTCACTAGCTCGGGGAGCAATCATGGCACTGCCAGCTTTACTTGAGATGTTGCCTAATGAGGTTTTGAAAGGAGGCTTTGGACGATTAACAGGTGAAAGACTGTTTTCTAGGCTATGCAGAGTTACAGAGGCAGTATAGTATGACTAGTAAGTTGGGCTTCTGTTAGTCTAACTCCAGGGTTAACTGGTAAAAGGCTGTTATCTAGGTCATGCAGAGTTACAGAGGCAGTATATTGTGACGAGTAAGTCGGGTTTCTGTTAGTTTAACTCCAGAGTTAGCAGGTAAAAGTCTGTTATCTAGGCCAGGCAAAGTTACACAGGCAGTATAATGTGACTAGTAAGTCAGACTTCTGTAACTCCAGAGTTAGTAGGTAAAAGACTGTTATCTGGGGTATGCAGAGTTACAGAGGCAGTTTAATGTGACTAGTAATTTGTGCTTCTGTTAATCTTACCCCAGACTTAGCAGGTAAAGAACTGTTATCTATGTCATGCAGAGTAACAAAGGCAGACTAATGTGACTAGTAAGTTCAGCTTCTGTTAGTCTAACTCTAGAGTTAGCAGGTAAAGGACTGTTATCTAGGTCATGCAGACTTACAGAGGCTGTATAATGTGACTAGTAAGTCAGACTTCTGTTACTCTAACTCCAGAGTTAGCGGGCAAAAGACTGTTATCTAGTGCATGCAGAGTTACAGAGACAGTGTAATGTGTAGTAAGTTGGGCTTCTGTTCCTCTAACTCCAGAGTTAGCAGGTGAAGGACAGTTATCTTTGTCATGCAGAGTAACAGAGGTAGACTAATGTGACTAGTAAGTTCAGCTTCTGTTAGTCTAACTCTAGAGTTAGCAGGTAAAGGAATGTTATCTAAGTCATGCAGACTTACAGAGGCTGTATAATGTGACTAGTAAGTCGGGCTTCTGTAAGTTTAACTCCAGAATTAGCAGTTAAAGGACTGTTATCTAGGGGATGCAGAGCTACAAAGGCAGTATAGTGTTACTAGTAATCTGGGCTTCTGTTAGTCTAACTCTATAGTTAACAGGAGAAAGGCTGTTATCTTAGGAATGTAGAGTTACACTGCAGTATAATGTGACTAATAAGTCAGACTTCTGTTGGTCTAAGTCCGGTGTTAGCAGCTAAGACTGTTATGTAGGTCATGCAGAGTTACCGAGGCAGTAAAATGTGACTAGTAAGTCGGATTTCTGGTAGTCTAACTCCAGAGTTAACAGGTAACAAACTGTTATCTAGGGCATGCAGAGTCACAGAGGCAGTTTAATGTGACTAGTAAGACGGACTTCTGAAAGACTAACCCCAGTGTTAGTAGATAACAGGATGTGATCAGGGCATGCAGAGTTGCAGAAGCAGTATAATGTGATTAACAAGTAAGGCTTCTGTTAGTCTAACTCCAGAGTTACCAGGTAAAGGACAGTTATCTAGGGCATGCAGAGTTCCAGAGGCAGTATAATGTGACTAGAAAGTCGGATTTTTGTTAGTCTAACTCCAGAGTTAGCAGATAAAAGATTGTTATCTAGGGCATGCAGAGTCACAGAGGCAGTATAATGTGACTAGTAAGTTGGGCTTCTGAAAGACTAACTCCAGTGTTAGCAGGTAACAGGATGTTATCAGGGCATGCAGAGTTACAGGAGCAGTATTGCGTGACTAGTAAGTCGGACTTCTGTTAGTCTAACTCCAGTGTTAGCAGGTAAAAGACTGGTATCTAGGGCATGCAGAGTTACAGAGGCAGTATAACGTGACTAGTAAGTCATGCTTCTGTTAGTCTAGCTCCATAATTAGCAGGTAAAAGTCTGTTATCTAGGGCATGCAGAGTTACAGGCGCAGTATAGTGTGACTAGATAGTCGATCTTCTGTTAGTCTAACTCCAGAGTTAGCAGGTAAAGGATTGTTATCTAGGTCATGCAGAGTTACAGAGGCAGTATTGTGTGAGTCATTAGTCAAGCTTCTGTTAGTCTTACTCCAGAGCTAGCAGATAAAAGACTGCTATCTAGGGCCTGCATCATTCCTGGAGACATACTGCTTTACAGACTGCAGACATTGCCTTGATGCTTTAATTTTCTGTCCTAGAATAAATGGGTGTGTGGAATGGCAGATGATGTTTGGGCACAAACTAAGTACATTTGTATCCTAATTGCTTGTTGAAATGCTGCTTTGCTCATCTCATGGTACTACTACAGCCCCAGTCTTTACAAATATGATTATTTTACTATCACTGAATTAGTCTTCTTCTTCTTTCATCTTTTTCCTGGTTAGGGGTCCCCACAGCGGATCACCTGTCCGCTCATGATTGGCAGTGGAGTTTTTTTATAGTGTCGAGTTGCCAGCCCAGCACCCAACCTTCAACAGAAGGCACACTCATGCACGCACTCACACCTAGGGCCAATTTAGAGTGTCCAGGATGTGGGAGGAAACCGGAGCACCCGGAGGAAACTCACACGACCACAGGGAGGACATGCAGACTCTGCACAGAAGGCACCCCAGCTGAGGATCGAACCAGAGAACCTCTTACTGTGAGGCGGCAATCTAACCACTGCACCACCATGGCCACCCCACTATCACTGAATTAGTCAGGTGTTCAAATAACAGCCAGGAATGCAACCACTTCTCTGCCTCCAACAGATTCCTTTTGCACTCTCTGTACCTAAGTAAGGGTCATAAGAACATCATGACCCACATCATGTGCTTAGCATGAAGCACATACTGCATTTTTTTCTGGTATTTACTCCTACGAGTTTGTTAATGTGCACTGTGTCTTTTGAAGGTCAAACTATACTCCCATCCTTCTGTGTGTAAATGATAGTGAAACTCGTTCTCATATTTTTAATCTCCTTCCAGTTATGTTTCCTTCTGAAGTCATGATTCAACTGTTGCTGTGTTGCCAATGACAATGTAGTGCCATATTATCTATGTTCATCACAGTATCTCTGTGTTCTTGTTTTATTTTTTCTATCATGTTACATATTAAATTACATATTCAGTTACATATCATGTTCCATATTCAGTTACTTAGTTACATATTCAGTTACATACTCAGTTACATATTCAGTTACATAGTTATATATTCAATTACATACTCAATCACATATTCAGTTACATATTCAGTACTCTTTCCAGTCTGCTTCCATTCTGCCCCCAATTTGTTTTAGCTGCTTCATGTTTGGATCTGTGCACTGTGAAGCCTCTCTCTTGGTTTAGTCTGTTTCTCAATGCTCATGGTCCCTATGCAAACTCACAAACTCAGAAGCACACACACACACACACACACACACACACACACACACACACACACACACACACACACACACACACGTTTATACGCATACAAACAACCATGCAGATGTTTATATAAAAACATATACAGATGTACTCACACTAAAGCTCCCACACATATATACACAGGTATTCACGCACAGATATACATATGCTCATACACCCACACATACACACTCATAAATACATGTATGCCCTCACATTTCTCACACAAAAACACATATATATTGATACATATAGAAATACATATATATGTATAGATACATATTTGTTACACATACACACACAAACACACACACACACACAAACACACAAATGTGCATGCCTTCACATCACACACACACACAAACACACAAATGTGCATGCCTTCACATCACACACACACGCACACACATACACACGTATACACACACACACACACACACACACACACACACACACACACACGCAGAGGTTCACATGCACATATGCATGCAGCATACATATGGAGACATAGACACACATAGTTAAATATACACAAACACATGCATCAGAAGTACACATATATAAACATGCCATATCATGCACATAATAATGGTTGCCCTAAAGATTGCACTACAATGTGCATGTTTTCTTTAGATGTCTAGGCTTGTTTAAAATGACCCAGTACACCCTTAATTTCCATTAGTTTTCTTATTGCTAGGTTCAGTTGTGCTGCAGGAGATATTCTGTGAGCCTCTGCATACTTTGCATGTATGCTTCTAATTACAATTTACACAAAAACATTATCTGACCCACTACATAGCATACCACATGTAAGTGTGCAGTCAGATGGTGTTCTTGCATATAACTAAAATAAATTTTATATTCACAACTACAATTTACCAATTTATACAAACAAGAACATCTGTCATTGTTTTACCATAATAACTTACTGTTCTGAAGTCACCTGTTCTTCTTTTTTACAGTCTTGTTCTAGGGAAATCAATCTTGAAAAAGTGGCAAATGCCTGAATATTTTAGGGGAAAAAATCTGTTTTCTAGCTTTTCTGGTCAAATATCCCAGTATTTTAGGAAATAAGCATTTCCTAAATATTCTGGTCAAATATTGTAGAAAATTATGGTGGCATATATAAAAAAACAGTATGATATAATGTAACTGAAATGAATAAAAAAAATCTCTATTTTTGTAATAAATGTAAAAAAACATTTTTGTATGTGTTGAAGGTGTGTTTTGCTCACAAATATTTCACATAGACACAGAGGTGCACTAACCACTGTCAAGCAATTTAGATTACAAAATAATTGTGAGATATGTGTGAACTAAAGCCAGATTCTAAAATAGCATCCGTAAAGTCTGTGTAAAATACAAGATGATAAGGTTAACCCTAAATATTCCTGGACACATTTCCATTGTGAGACATAGATGTCTAAATTAGAATAATTCTATTTTTGGCATCTAGGTTCAATACCAACTTTCCAGAATCATATTACTTTCGCACTGTAGTCTGTTGACGTAAATGAAGTCAACAATGTAGTTAGTACACAAATGTATTTATTTTCACTCTAGCTGATCAAGGGATGATTGTTTGCATTTGAAGGCTTTGCATTACCTGAGATAAGATCTGATCAAAACCATTCAAAGTTGGCCTATAGCACAGGTGACTAAAGGATCAATATCTAGAGTGAAGGAGTTAATATGCAATGAATCATAGCATTTTTCACAACATAGTTCATTATTAGTATTGTTAAATTAGTTGCTTATTTCTTCATTAATTTGCATGGGGATATTTAGTAATGCTTGAGTTAATATCCTTGCAAGACATAAATCTTTCATAAAATAGTTTGCTCCTTTTACATGCTGAAACAACATTTTTTAACTGATTTTTAATGAAGGAGATTCTAGCCTTTCAAGGACACAAAGCATGAAACCTAATACATGTGATTTTTTAATTCAGTTTCTCTGCTGACAGGAATCGATAAAAGCTGTGATGAGGAAGAGGAACACCAACAAGCCACTATAATCAGTATAGCTTTAATCATTCATGTCGCATCCTGTAGTAATGTAAGAGCAGCAATTATGGAACTCTGTTTCATAGCACTTATCTGAATTTCAATAAATGGCTTTTATTATTGGCATTCAAAACGCCCCCATAATGTGCAGTAAACACATATTGCTATGTCCAAGCTTAACTTTTAACTTGCGACCCACAGAGTGAAATTATCCATATCCGAGGGATATGTAAGAAAAGCATGTATCTGTCTTTGGCTACTTTCTAGACTTTTAACATCACACTTTAGAGACAGACTTCGATACAGGCAATGTGACAGAAAATAAGTGGTTACCATTTGTGTCACCGAGTTAGCATTCTTCTTTTACAAGTGTTTTACATTTAGAGTTCTAGAAATATTCTGAGACATTTTCAATTAGTGACATTATCACCAGTTTTTCATTAATTAATTAATTTGGCTAAGGCTTTTGGATGTAAACTTAATTTACGTTTAGCACCATAACTTTTTCAAATACTAACCAAGAGTAAGTTAATCGGTAGGGAAGAATATTAAAAAAAGAATAATTAATTTCTGGAGAAATATGCTTACGGAAACCTCCTATAGACATGGCAGCACTAAAAGGTAAGGCCTTCCTTGAATGAAAAAATGGTTACACTGAAATTTGAGAAGAAATCATGCAAGTAATTCTAGGCAGGTACAGCCTCAAGAATACATGCTTATTAAGTAACATAAAACAGTAAAATAAATAGAAACTCGGTACCGTGTCTTGATTTATTAAAACTCAGTTTGCTTTTATTGCTTTGATTGTTTCAGTCTGGGAGTTGACGCAGAATAATAAGGCTATGACATGTGAATGAATTACTTCCTGTGGTACATGTTTTGATTCCATCAGCTTTTATTTACCTACTGAGTAGGCTGGAAATTTCAACTCCTGGACTTCATGTCTCGTAAATACCTATGAACCTAATAAAATAAGCTATTTTTGTTTCTGTGAAAGGACGGACCATTGACTCTTGGTTTTGTTGGTCTTGATTTGACAAAGGTAGTATGGTTGTACAGTTCTACTGTTAGCCTGGATAATTTAGACTAAAGACAATAGGTGAAACATGAGTAAAAGAAATATTTCTATTTAATCATTCGCTTTGAAGTTGTGCAACCTCAGAATTACTATATTTAGAGATTGAGGTATACAGGAGAAGCACCTACATTGTGAATTAAAAAGATAGCCATCCTCCCCTGCAAAAATTATTTTGGTCTGTGTTATAGCTTATGAATGCTGATGGCATACCTCTCAACCTCTTAGCTTAAGTATACTGGACAAAGCAAAAATAATGGGTGGGGGGGGTCAAAGGCCCAGAATCAAGGACAAATTTTAAATATTGATCTTATAAACTTAGAAAGTTGCTAGAAAGACATGCTTTGCATTAACACACATTTTCTGAAGGATATGAAGTCTAAGACTCAAATGTCTGCAAAGCAAGAAAAAAATGTTATGAAGAACAGACCTAAAATATGAGGCAAAAAAATGCTGGAATTCTGCAGAATTATGGACAGTTGTGAGGTATAGTTGATTGAGTGCTCTATAATAAACATAATTGCTGTTATCCATTTAGTTAACCTTCATGGAGTATCAACAAATGTAGACTTAATGAATCAGTATGGGTTTCACTAAATCATTTAGGGTCAGCAGTCTTCACTATATCATATTTAAAACAAATGTATTTCTGTAAGATGCAGTGTGAGAAGTCTGGGGTGTTCCTAGGACAAGCCATCTAACATGCAGTTTATTTGAAGGTTGATCCAGAAGTTTGAGATGTTATTTAAAAGTTTCACTCTAACTGAAAAAACAAACAATAACTAAAAAGTACATTCTTTTAGTTAATTCCCAGTAGAATGCTACAGAAAAATCCTGTGTCCCAGATAAATGCATTGTGAATGCATTCAAGTAGTTGATGAAGCTTAGGGTTAAGTGATGCATCAGTTCATGAAGCAGTGTTTACATTTACTCATGCATAGTTCTTTGATGTCACTACTTATGGACTGTAGATGCTGTCTACAACCAGACTGGCTGGGAGGGGGCCTCCCTGGCTGGGAGAGAGACCTCTGTCTGGGGGATTATTTTTTTAATTTAAAAAAGAAAAAGAAAACATATTTTTTAAGGGCATTCGTCTTTAAGAATGCCCTTTGCATCCATTCCCACATACCTGTTGCATCTGTGCGACCTGTTCACATCTTCATTTTCCACATGCACATAATTTCAATATAAGAAGACATTTGGACTGCAGAGCACAGACAGAGAAGTAAGAGGTGTGTGTGTGTGTGTGTGTGTGTGTGTGTGTGTGTGTGTGTGTGTGTGTGTGTGTGTGTGTGTGTGTGTGTGTGTGTATGTAACAGGTAGGTAGGCAGGGGTGTGTGTGTGTATAAGAGGCAGATAGCTAGGTGTTGTGTGTGTGTGTGTGTGTGTGTGTGTGTGTGTGTGTGTGTGTGTGTGTGTGTGTGTGTGTGTGTGTGTGTGATTCTTCCAGAATGTCCAGATTTTTGCCTCGTATTTCTGGTCTGCCATCATAAAATGTGTGATTTTTCTGGAAAATCATTCAGAATTGAAGTTACTAAATAATGATAGACATTTGAGTTTCAGACTTCATATCCTTTAGAAAAATGCATACTAACACAAATCCTCTTATACTAGCAACTTGCTAAGTTCATGAGAGCAATATCTAAAATCTGTCCCTATTTTTGGGCCTTTGTCCCCCATAATTTTAGGTTTTATCCCAATTTCTTGCACTAAGAGGTTGAGAGGTAGGTGTGTGCAAAATGCCCTAGTGAGGGATAGCAGGTATGTATAAAAAAAAAGCCGAACTGCCATAGTGGAAGGAAAATCATTTAATAAAACTTTAATAAAAAAACAAAGTGAGCGCTTTCATGACCATCCAGATCGCTTCATCAGACTTAATGAAACATCTCACACTCTACTCCATATATATACTTCTCCCATAACCAATCAGTTAAGACAATCAATTAAATATTTAAATTAATTTCAATTACTAAAAATTGATAGAAAAACTCTAGTAGACATAAAAATATATATGAAAAACATATATAAAAATACATAAATACATTCAAGTATGGAATGCCTATGGGACCATGTAGAAGGGTCAATGTTTTAAGGCTCTTGCCTTTAAAAATGGTTTCAGAGAAACAGTTTCATTTATACTTGGCAGTTTGTCTGCATTAAGTTGCAAAATCCATTTTTGCTTAGCCTCCTCTGTTCTATTTCTAATGTCTCCCCCTCTGATATTTTCATCCAAAACTTCTAAAACTAACAATTTAAAAACATGATGCATCCCCTCTGCTTCTACATGTTTAGCTAAAGCACTGCTATCTTTTTTTTGTTTACTATGTCCCTCATATGTTCTAAAATTCATTCTTTTAGCATTCTATTAGTTTTGCCTAAATAAAAAACTTTACAATGCCGGCAAAAACTAAGATAGACTATGTTTCTAGTCCTGCAGTCTGAATAGAAATTAAAATAAATTCTAAACTCAATACAGTAACAGACCAACCTGTAAATTCAGCCCCTATTAAGATTGACAGCATGAAATGACCAACGAGAAGCCAAGCAATAGAGGAGGGAGTGGCTATAACCACTAATGTTGAGGAAACACAGCATTTACCGGCGACTCCTGTAGAGCAGCCGATCGAAAGATACAAACACAAGCAACAGCAAGAAGGATGAGAATAGCAACTTATCGAAAGAAAACCTCCCTTTTCTACAAATCAGAAGGGAACAGCAGGGACTCAAATGGTACCCTTCACCTTAATGAATGCTCTACCGATAAAGAGCAGATCACGGAGCAGTGGAAGAAAGGGCCAAGTCAGGCAAGTACTGAACACAGAAGCAACACGGAACACGATGGTGACTCGCAGCAAGAACGCAAAGGTCTGGTAATAAGCCTTTCATCTTTAATATTAACCGAAGCACATGTAATGTTATTAAAAAAAGGCCTGTGATTTATTCCAGCCCAGAGAACTATGCTAGTAGACATTCTGAAGGATCTTAAGCTTTTTGGCCGCAATTTAACTTTAAAAACAATGTTTAAAGGAACAATGAATGAGAATGTTAATATCTTTAAAAAACCCAGTACCTTTGTGCCTAAATTACATCCAGTGGTAGAAGCCTATGTGTCAGTGTGCAAGAAAGAGATAAGGGAAGTTTTCAATTTAGACAGAATACCTGCTTTTCATAACCTAAGTAGAGAAGAATCTAATGCTTTATTTGAACTAAAGGAATTACATTCTGTGAAAATTAGACCTGCAGACAAAGGAGGGGGAATTGTAATTATGGATAGGGAATTTTACATTCAGCAAATGAGGAAGTTATTGAATGATAATGAAACCTATGCTTGCATTACAGTAAACATAGTAAAATGTGTTATAGATAGGATTTTTGTTCTGCTATTTGACTTGTTGACAACGAATTTGATATCAGAGGATTTATTTAAGTATTTCAATGTTGACTCTCCCACCATTCCAATTATCTATGGTCTCCCCTAGGTGCATAAAGATGCACTATGTCCACCCATGAGATCTATAGTGTCTAGTAGAGGTTGGGCAACAGAAGCCATGTCAATATATGTAGAGAAAAATCTCCATCCAGTACTTGAGAAATGTGAAACAGTACTGAAAGACACAAAATTTTTCCTTCAAACACTGTATAGAAAGACAATTATGTTAAATAAAGAGTACCTGCTTGCAACTCTTAACATTACATCACTCTTTACGGTGATTCCAAATCAGTGAGGAATAGAAAATATTAGGAGTCTACTATGTTCTAAATGTTTTTTTTCTAATGACAAAGTGAATTTATTATGCAGTCTGCTAGAAATCAGTTTGGATAATGTGTTTGTCTTTAAAGAAGATTTTTACTTACAAAAGGTTGGTGTGGCGATAGGCACAGCTTATGCAAATAGCTACGCCAACCTATTTTTAGTCCAATGGGAAGAAATGCATCTACTACAGGGAAATGAATTCAGTAAATATGTTCTGTGGTATGCACGTTTTGTGGATGATATGTTTTTTCTATGGGAAAATTCAATAGAGATGTTAGAAAAAAATTTAAAATACCTTCACACAACAACACTTTTTTTTAAATTTACTTGTAAGTACTCAAATGAACAGATAGAATTCCTTGATGTGCTGGTTAAAAAATTGGGCCAGATGGCTTCCAGCCTGTATAGAAAACCAAGTAGAAAGAATTCTATTTTACATAAAAATAGCATGCATCCAAGACACATCAGCAAAAACGTTATGAAAGAGCAATTCCCGAGAGCCTCAAGACTACATAGTAGAAATGATGAACTAGAGATGTCTGTGGAAGTATTGAGATGAGAATTACTTGATAGAGGCTATAATCAGTCAGAAATAGATATTACTATCAAAGAAGTATATCAGGAATGACAAGGGAAGGGTAGGTCCTATTTTTCAGAACAAACCATAAGAGGTGACTCTGAATTAGATCTCAGGGGAGAGAAACTTAAGTTCCCTATTACACATGTGAGTGATGTTGGTCAATTCTGTGATATTTTCAAGAAAAACTGGAATATATTGTTAGCTACTAAAGAACTTGAAGGGTTCATAGACTCTGGACCTCACTTCTCATTTACAAATAAAAAATCACTTAAAAGGCAGCAGTGCTACAAAACTCAGACACATAAGCCTCTGAATGTATCAGACAGGACAGGGACATATACGTGCAGAAATTGCAGAGCCTGAAAATATATTTTTTCATGTAGTACCTTTGTATATCCACAACAAAAGTTTAGAATTGATTTTAATTTCTATTCAGACTGCAGGACTAGAAACATAGTCTATCTTAGTTTTTGCCGGCATTGTAAAGTTTTTTATGTAGGCAAAACTAATAGAATGCTAAAAGAATGAATTTTAGAACATATGAGGGACATAGTAAACAAAAAAGATAGCAGTGCTTTAGCTAAACATGTAGAAGCAGAGGGGATGCATCATGTTTTTAAATTTTCAGTTTTAGAAGTTTTGGATGAAAATATCAGAGGGGGTGACATTAGAAATAGAACAGAGGAGGTTGAGCAAAAATGGATTCTGCAACTTAATGCAGATAAACCTCCAGGTATAAATGAACCTGTTTCTCTGAAGCCATTTTTAAAGGCAAGAGCCTTAAAACATTGACCCTTCTACATGGTTCTATAGGCATTCCATACTTTAATGTATTAATGTATTTTTTATATATAGTTTTCATATATATTTTTATGTCTACTAGAGTTTTTCTATCAATTTTTAGTAACTGAAATTAATTTAAATATTTAATTGATTGTCCTAACTGATTGGTTATGGGAGAAGTATATATATATGGAGTAGAGTGTGAGATGTTTCATTAAGTCTGATGAAGCATTCTGGATGGTCGTGAAAGCGCTCACTTTGTTTTTTTTATTAAAATTTTATTAAAGGATTTTCCTTCTACTGTGGCAGTCCAGCTTTTTTATACATACTTTGACTCTGAGCTGAAGACCGAGCTGTTTGTCTGGTACCTGAGTTTCTGTTTTTGCTTTTAGGGATAGCAGGTAGTTAGCAATTTGCTTAGCCTCAAACCTTGTACTTTAGTTACAGGAAACAATTGCCTGAATCCTCTACCTCGACTACTAAACTGCATTTCTCAAAGGAATTGAGTTTCAGGTGCATTTTTTAAGGAGGTGAGTTTCAGGTGCATTTTCAAGGAACTGAGTTTCACATGCATTTTTCAAGGAACTGAGTTTCAATTGCATTCTCACAGAAATGTGAACTCCAAGGGAAAAGAAGTTTAAGTCTGTTTGCAATGCGCAACTGTTCTGTTTAGAAAATGGTATCACTATTGTGCAATAGAACTGAAAGGCATTATTAGTAGCACAACAGGTAGAATACTTGCTTTTGGTACAGAAGGCTGTGGGTTCTACTCTACAGCATATAGCTGGAGTGCTGACACTGTGTTGTACTTTAAGGGATTGGGATGCTGCAGTCCTGAGTATGTCCTCTTTCAGATGAGATGGTTAGTAACTAAGAACCTGTTACCAGTTTACCATCCATTCCCTATTGCAATATTACCAGCTTACTTTTTTTAATCTAACATAAGCAATTTATTCTTCAAGAACAGCAAGCACTCAATTTGTAGATGAAACACTAAAATATAAAGTTTCTTGCTAGCAGCAACCTCTTCATTAGCTGCAGATCTCTTTAATGTGGAATTATTCAGATGACTTTTACTTTTGCAGAAATTGTACATATTCCCCAGGATTCAATAAACTCCATGTAGGAATAGTGTTATTCTTACATTGAGTGAATGGTGTTCACATCCGCATACCCTTCTCAGCAGCGTGCCTTTCATATTAATGAAGGCACACTACTGAGATGGATCTGCGGACATCAACACTGAATGAGTGCAGGGGGCATGTTGCAGTAGTGCTCTCAGATCCAACATGCCCCCTGCACTCTCAAAGTGCTGTATGCCACTTTACAATGCTTTCAATCTCCTCAGACACTGAAAGCAGGATTGTCAATGGGAAGCAATGTAGAGAGTGTGTGACAGGACACCCCCTGCATTGTGAAAGTGCCATATGGCACTTTACAATGCTTTCAGTGTCCGTGGACACTGAAAACTGGAGTGTGAATGGGAAGCAATGCAGGGTGTGTGTGACAGGAACTGTAACACACCCCCTGCATTGTCAAAGTGCTGTACTGCACTTTACAGTACAAGTGTGTCCTCAGACAGACAGCCATACCTTTCAACCTCTTAGTGCCCAAAATCCAGACAAAGGACAACAAAATGAGGGGACAAAGGTCCAAAACTAGGGACATAATTTAAGTACAGCTCTTATAAACTTAGAAAGTTGATAGAGTAACAGGGTTTGTTACAACATAACATTTTCTGAAGGATTAGAAATATGAAATTCAAATGTATGCCATTATTTAGTAACTTCACTCCTGAGATCATCCTACTGATTTGCAGAAAGCCACACATTTTATGAGGAGCAAAACAAAAATATGAGCCAGACATCTGGATATTTTGCAAAAATCTGGACAGTTGAGAGGTATGCACACACCTCAACCTTTTCCACCAAGAAATCTGGATAAAGCCATGAAATAAACGTGGGACATAGGTTCTAAAATAGGGCAACTCTAAAACATATTGCACATACAGACTTAGAAAGTTGATAGAATGACAGGTAGTGCATTACCAAATATGAATCAGCATTAGTATTAATATATGTAATGAAAGTGGTTGTATTAATTTTTTTTTCCAGTTATAAGTAAAGTTTAAGCGTAGCTGAGCGGGTTTGCGTGTTGTGGCACTTTTCTCAGCATTGCTTAAGCATTTTATAAGAGATAAATACACATGTATAGCTAAAAGCCTCAATGGTGAGATAGAGTAGTGTTTAAAGTTTTGGCTTTGCATGTAGCAGTTCACAGTTCAAGTACCAAGGCAGGCCCTTCATTTTTACATGGGAAAGCATTGTTATTTTTTTTTTCTTAAATGATGTAGTAATTGATATTTGTTAACCAGCTTAGTGTAGCTGGTCCAAAATTGAAGTATCAGTGGATATAACATGTGAAATGCCCCACGTAAACACAAGTGTCCCATACAGTACCCTACCTATGAAACTTAATCTCACCAGTGCTGCTGGAATTCCCCAAAATGATGAGCAGGCACGGCATCATTATTCCGACCTAAAGCATAGGAAGGGTGTGCTCTTGGCCCAATGGATCCAAGACGTTAAAGATGGGATGTTCCAGTAGTGAGTAAGTATCTCACCCATATCAGTACCAAAATTTAGCCTAAGTATGTGGTAGACATGTATGCTTAATGTTTTTCCCCTAGAGCTGCAGAGGAGAGTGCTAACAATTTTGAGGCCCATGCTGACAGACTGCCGAGGTTGTGATGAGAGTCTGGTGAGTACAGATTTATCTTGCATAATATAGTGTAATAAATAAGAAGGAGTATATTTGCTCTGAGAGTGTTGATGGAGAAGTACAGAGAATGTCAGAAGGAGTTGCATTGTGTTTTTGTAGACTTAGAGAAAGCATATGACTGGGTGCCTAGAGAGGAGTTGTGGTATTGTATGAGGAAGTCAGGAGTGTCAGAAAAGTATGTAAGAGTGGTACAGGATATGTATGAGGGTAGTGTGGCACAGCGGTGAGGTCTGCGGTGGGAGTGACAGATGCGTTTAAGGTGGAGGTGGGGTTACATCAAGGATCAGCTTTGAGCCCTTTCTTATTTGCAATGGTGATGGACAGGTTGACAGACGAGATCAGACAGGAGTCCCTGTGGACTATGATGTTTGCAGATGGCCTTGTGATCTGTAGTGAGAGTGGGGAACAGGTGGAGGAGACCCTGGAGAGATGGAGATATGCTCTAGAGAGAAGAGGAATGAAGGTCAGCAGGACTAAGACAGAATATATGTGTGTGAATGAGAGGGAGGATAGAGGAATGGTGAGGATGCACAGAGTAGAGGTGGCAAAGGTGGATGAGTTTAAATACTTGGGGTCAATAGTTCAGAGTAATGGTGAGTGTGGAAGAGAGGTGAAGAAGAGAGTACAGGCAGGATGGAGTGGGTGGAGAAGAGTGTCAGGAGTGATTTGTGACAGACGAGTACCTGTAAGAGTGAAAGGGAAGGTCTACAAGAGGGTAGTGAGACCAGCTATGTTATATGGGTTGGAGACAGTGGCATTGACAAAAAGGCAGGAGTTTGAGCTGGATGTGGCAGAGTTAAAGATGTTAAGATTTGCACTGGGTGTGACGAGGGTGGACAGGATTAGGAATAAGTATATTAGAGGGTCAGCCCAGGTTGGAAGGTTTGGAGACAAAGCCAGAGAGGCACGATTACGTTGGTTTGGACATGTGCTGAGGAGGGATGCTGAGTATATTGGGAAAAAAATGCTAAGGATGAAGCTACCAGGTAACAGGAAAAGAGGAAGGCCTAAGATAAGGTTTATGGATGTGGTGAGAGAGGACATGCAGGTGGTTGGTGTGACAGAGCAAGATACAGAGGACAGGAAGAAATGGAAACAGGTGATCTGCTGTGGCGACCCCTAACGGGAACAGCCGAAAGAAGATGATGATGATATTGTTTACTGCCAGTAGGTATAGTGTGTTCTGAGTGTACTGAATACATAAAAAGTTTGTCAGACCAATACTGATCTACAGGATATGTAGTAGTACTGAATGTAGAATATCAACTGAAAGAAAGCACTGTGTCATGTTACTGAAATAAAGATTTATACCACAACCTGTTGTGATTAATCTGGTTTGTTTTTGAAGAAATAGAATGTGTAAAACAAGATATAAATAAAATATGAAATATGTCCTCCACTAACATCTGAACCTTGATTAGTAATGTGTAATGGATTACAGTCCATCCCCTGCAGCATTGCAATGTGTTAAACTTTGCATTTCAGATTGATGGTTTCCTGAATGTGGGTATGCTGATGCAGGCAAGTATGAGAGTGTAACAGGTGGAGACTGCAAATATATGATGTCCAAATGTATACGGGTCTGGTATGCAACCCAGCACCCTACTATACTCTGTACAGATTACACATATTCACATCTACTAGGGGTTAAATGTGTACACCTGCTTTCAAAGGATTAATACACAGTACGATAACTATCTGTCAGGCATGTATGTTCAACTGCCACTACAGTCTTTGGTGACACTCCACTTAGATTACAAGGTCAGACTGTCTAACCTAGTGAGTATTAGGCAGAAATCAGTCAAACAAGAGACAGTGGTTCCCCAGTAGCTTGGTGTGTTGAGAAGAAGATCTATTGTTCATTTTTGCACACAAAGACCATGGTTTGAATCCAGGGAGTGGTACTAAGATGTGTGAATATTTACAGACACGTAATCCTGAATATGTGTACAAAGAGTCAGGTAGTGTTAACAGATATTTTCTCCACAGGTTTTACAGGTAAAGAAATGATTGTAATAGGTGTATGATGGGTATACTAATAAACTTTGTGACCAAATGTATGTTCCAGTGTCCAGTCCCATGCCTGGAAAAGACAGCAGGATAGGTACATACACCATGCACTCTTCCCAATACATGTCTCTCATGTGTCACACTGTCATGGCTAGTGATAACTGTTGCCAATAACCTTGAATACAGATATGACTCTAGTTGAAGAATGCCAGTAGCACACTCACACAACATCAGTGCAGGCTACACCTTGTTAGTCATATATGTAACTCTGACATGTACGAGTCCCCTCCAGTCATGTACCCAGAGTACTCACACTTTACCCCATACCATTCCAGCTTGACAGTTTAACAGTTATGTATGTGCTACAGAAGCTATGGGCCACAGGTGGATGTAAAGTGAGGGCAGACCTGTAGAGTACTGAGCAGTATTGTTGTAAAAAATAGAAGCCTATACAGTTGTTAATGGACTTTTTTCTCTAGCCCCACCCCTTTTCTGCATCAATAATTATTGTCCATATACTACAGGTATGTTGTTCTCAAAATCTATTGGGATTTGTGTTCTATTATTGTTGATATATTTAATTGTTTACATATTAACATATCTTGTTCAAATACCATTGTTGGTGGCCTGTTGCCACACATGTAACTGGCATGCTGTTAAAATTCTGACTGTTATTCCTTATGTGCATGTGTTCTGTTTGCTATGGAATTGTGTGAATTCCACTGTTCTGGGTTAATTGATGTTAAATGCTGTTATAAGTAATTTTGAAATGTTTTGTTCATGACTAACCAATGCATTTTGTAAAACCTCAACACCATAGCGCATTTGGGAAGGCCGATCCCGGTGGATCCACCAGTCCAGCCTCATCTGGCGATAGCACCGAGCCCCAACATGTCTGGGACCCAAATCAGAACTGCCCCCTTCCCTGGTCCTACACCACTCTCAGGTGAAACTGTCTTGAGGGAGGGGCCTGTCCTCCCCGGGCGCTAGCGTGGAGAGGAACCAGTCACCCTCAAGAAGTTCTGGGGTATGGTGCACAGTGTCATTCGCTCAGAGGTGGATGTATGCCTGCACCAGATCGAAGGCAGACTGGAGCACCTTCACGGGCAACCTGCTCCTGTTGTCCAGCCCCCAACACAGCCTCATTCGGGGCTATGAAGGTGTAGTGGTGACTGCCCATGGGTGGGGGATCTCAGTCCCACTGTATCCAATTGGGGGCTCATAGGCCTCTGATTCCCAACCACCCTCCCTGTCCAAGGTGTTTACCCCCTCATGTGTCAAATACCACCCCATCTGCTGTCTTGTGTGTCTTGTCTGTCTGCGAATGCAACCTGTCCTACCCAAACTACCCCCCAAGCATACCTACAGCCCTTCCCCAATATCCCACTCTCACCTTAAAAAAAAAAAAAAGGTATCTGTCCCACAAAAGAATCATTGCTGCATACATAGCTCAATTTGCCCCCATATACAGTGACATAAATCAATCTACCCTCAAATTACTCTACAAATGTATGTTGCTAACACCCTTCCCTGTGGGGTGTGAGGCTGTAAATTCCAAATTTTCCATATCATTCACAGCTGTTGCTGAAGAAGAAATGTAGAGCTATGGTCCTTTCCTACACCCGCCCTTCACATCCCTAGCTGCTTTTCCTAATATTTTACCCCCTGCTTGCCCCCATTTCACCACTTTCCTATCACCTTTTTTCCTTTTCTTTTTTGAAATTAGCATGGGTTTAAGAGGGAATAAGCAGCGCTAAGTGAAACCAAGCAAGACTAAGGGCCTTTGGCATCACTTAGCATCATGCAAACCCACGCAAACCTGCTTACAATTGCTTAAAACTGCTTTAATCACTCTGTCTCAATCAGCCCCTGTTCTGCTCAGGAACAAAATAATCAGCCTTAGCAGTTCCCGATCCCAGGACCTTGTGCACTACAGCCAGAGTAATGTACCGCTACACCACATGAGCTGTGGGAATTTGAAATGCTTTTACAAACATATCATGCATTACAGTCATTTAACATAAAGGGAAAAATACACATTCCTGGCAAGTTTTAAACCCAGGACCCTGTGCACTCCAGTAACAGCAGCTACCACTACTCCACATGAACTGTGCAAATTAGTAATGCTTCAGTAAATGTATCATGCAGGATGGTCATCCAACATTAGGGAAAAAAACCTGTTGAATCAGTAATATTATATACATATACATATATACATATATATATATATATATATATATATGTATATTAGATTTTATATATATATATATATATATATATATATATATACTCAACCACTTAGTGCAAGAAATCTGGACAAAGCCTGACAAACTGGAGGACAAAGGCCCAAAATAGGGACAAATTTTAAATATGGATTTTATAAGCTAGAGTATCACAGTTTGTTTTAACATATATTTTCTGAATGATTTCAAGTCTGAAACACAAATGTTTGTCATTACTTATTGGCTTCAGTCCTCACATCATCTCAGGGATTTGTCAGAAATCCACAACTGTTATGGGAAACGGACCAAAAATATGAGCCACACATTTGGACAGTCTATGGAAATCTGGGCAGTTGAGAGGTACGAGTGCAGTCATGTAACATTAGGGAAAAAATACTGAGAGCTGCCAACCATTTCACCCAGCACCTTCTGAACTACAGTCAGACCATCACAACAGTACACCAAATCAGCTCTGGGGAATTGTTCATGCATTTGCAAATATATTATGCACTACAGGGATGTAACTGTAGGGAAAAAAAGATATCAGTGAGAAATTGTCTACCCACAACCATTTGCACTACAGTCACAGCAACATACCAATAAGCCAACTGACCTCTAGAATATAATGACTGCTTTAACAAACATAATATCCTGATTGCCAATCACACACTACTCCTATATATATATATATATATATATATATATATATATATATATATATATATATATATATATATATTGCCCCAAGTCACAGTGTACTTGGAATCCTGAGGTGTTAACGGACATGTTTCAATCTGTGCCTACAAACATATACAGCTGATAGACAACCAGCAACTGTAGCAACATGTACAGTCAGATAGAAAAGGATCTATGACACTCACTTCTGCCCTTCTCCCTACTCAGTGCAACAAACATTTACACACTACACTACTACACAATCTTGAAAGTCTGTTAACAATGGCCAGACATGCATAATTCTCAACTGTACAGATTTCCACAGAATGTACAGGGTTTGGGACCATATTTATGGCCTCTTCCTCATAACATTTCTGGGATTCTACTAAATCATTGGGATGATATCAGGAGTGAAGTCACTAAATAGTGATATCCCATTATTCTGAACCTCTTAGTGCAAGACATCTGGACAAAGCCTGGCATACTTGGAGGACAGAGGCCCAAAAATAGGGAGATATTTTAAATAATGGTGTTATAGACTGAAAAAGTTGCTGGAGTGACAGGCTTTGTTTTGACATAAATTTTCTGAAGAATATGAAGTCTGAAACACAAATAGATGTCATTTAGTGACTTCAATCCTCAGATTATCCTAGTGATTTGCCAAAATCAAACATTGTCTGAGGAACAGACCAAAAATAAGAGGCAAACCTCTGGACATTCTGTGAAAATCTGTACAGTTGAGAGATATGTCATATACATATCAGTGTCAGACTTCAAATCATGCAGAAAATGCATATCCAGACAAACCCTGTTAATCTAGTAATTTTCAAACTGTATAACAGCAATACTTACAATTTGTCCCTAATTCTGGAACTTTCTCCCCCATTTTGTTGGGCTTTCTTCACATATCTTCTTCTAAGAGGTATTTCCACCTACCCTCTGTGATGCTGTAGCTCCCACACCTCCATAATGTCCTCCTCACAGGCAAGGAAAAGGGGCAAGGCCCACATAAAGGACTTAACTATAGCACTGTGTTGTCATGATTTTGGCTAATGGAAAGACAACAAAGCTGTTCTGGATACCATTAGCAAGTAGGAAACACCAATTGGTGCACAGGCCATCACCTCCTCATGAGCATTACCTACAAAAGGCAAGCTGCTGCCTATGCAAACCAGGTCTGAACCTTTCTACGCAAAGACAGATTGTGACTACAGAATCCTACATGTCTGCATTCCTCTGTGAAAACTCTGCAGCACTATAACTGGTTTGTCAAACAATTAAGCATGTAATGTGTAATGGAATGCAGAATGGGGGATGCAATAATGGGAAACAGGAAGTTAAACAACAGGTCTCAACAAGACTTGCTGGACTGACATGTTGCTGTTCAACACCTATGGCCATCCCTGCTGGCTCTGTTTACAGTGACATAGATCATAGCTCTGGCCCCTGAGTCACCCCAGCAAAGGTCAGCTCACATATGACTACTACTGGAGTGTCTGTTATACAATACTGACTGTGACACTGCCAGGCCAGCTACCTGTTTTGCTGTAAATATTCATATGTCACTTGTGAATGCTACTATGATACATATGCTTGTCTTACAAATGTAAAAGACCTATATAGGGTATGTGCATAATAAACAACTGGCACAGAAGTGTTTGTTGAATTGTATGTTATATACTGAGTTCATACCTATCAACTGTCCAGAGTTTTGCAGACTGACCACATGTTTGCCTCATATTTGTAGTCATTTTCTCATACAGTTGTGTTTTGTCTGGCAAATCACTGGCAAATCAGTAAAGGCTGAAGTCATAACATAATAGCATACATTTGAATGTCAGATGTCATATCCTTCAGAGTATTCCTGTGAATTCAGAACCTACTTTGCTATCAACTTTCTAAGTGTGTTACAGCAATATTTATAAAGTGTAACTATTTTTGGGCCTTTGCCCCTCATTTATGAGTGCCTTTGTCCAGATGTCTTGCTCTAACAGGTTGAGAGGTATGACTGAGCTGCAAGAGTGTAAACACAGTGTGACATACTGGCAAAGAACAGAAATGCATGCATACCAGGTATTACCTGTGCACATGTATGTGGTAATAGTAGTAGCTGGAAGCCTCAAACATACAGACATGAGTTGCAAAATGTTAGGTAAATGTGTTGTACTTGTTTTACAGATGTGTAATCATAGTTTCAGTGCATCAAACAGACATAAATGTCTGCAGCTACAGGTTGTTCTATTCCCTTGAAACAGAAATAATTACTAGTTTGATTATAATTACTAGGTTGAAATTGGAAAAGTGTTTAACTGTGTTATGACTTTGTGTACAAGCCTACACCAAACATCTATATGAGCACCTACATACATGTATGGACTCAGCAATACCTGAGTGGACAAACTCATCTCCCCTAAGGTAGATTGTGCCTCTGTGGTGGACAGCAGCAATACACAAACTCCATAATAGGTGGAAATATTGGCTGTACAGGGCCAAGAAGGAGCAGGTGCCAAATTGGAAGCAATCTCACCTTTGAACAAGCAAATAAGGTCACAGGTGAATTACTCTAAGTCTAACTTTGAGTGCAAATTGGACACATCCACCAAGGCCAATCACAAGGCCTTCCTCACATATCTCTGCAACCTCAGAGGCAACAGCCAAATCTGCTCTGTACTGGTGGTCAATAGCACCATATACACATATGCCATAGATATAGCCAACTTGCTACAGATAGGTTAACTGAAAACCTCACCCCCCATCCTCCCATCAGTAAAGGAGGACATGCACAGTACCTGCCCCCCTCCCCTCATCACTAGGAAGCAGGTCCATAATGCCCTCTCAAGGCCAACAAACTGAAGTCTCCATGGGACCTGATAACATCCCTGGCTGCATCTTACATGAACTCAGGCATGAACTCTCAGCTCCATTACACAATGTAGTCAACCAAAGCCTGAGCACCAGTGTTATTCCAGCTGCATGGAGGACAGCCACTGTCACCCCTCTACACAAAGGTGGAGCATCCACTGACCCAGCCAATCATATGCACATCAGCCTAACTATCCTGATCTGCAAGACCATGGAATGCATTATCAAGGACCTTATAAAAAGGGACATCAGCAACCTCAAAATGCTTGAGCCCACACAGTTTAGTATTGTCAAAGGGAGATCAGGCCTGTTAAACCTGGTTGACTTCTTTGAAGCAGTCAACAAACATATGGACGAGGGGAAGATGGTGCACACTGCCTACCTAAACCTAGCCAAAGCATCTGACAATAATCCCCAGTCGGCCATAATACATAAGCCTACACAGCTAGGCATCAACCTGTATGTTACCAGATGGGTAGCTAACTGGTTCAACGATAGTACCAACTCAGTCAAAGTAGTGGAAGTTACCCCTAGTAGTAAACCCTTAAAGAGCAGTGAACTCCAAGGATCTGTCTGGTGGCCACTACTGTTTGGGATATACTGTGCTGAGGTGCAAGACAAAACCACTGGTCTGTGGCTGACCGGGTGTACAGATGACTGCAAGCTGGCCACTGTGTTAAATCCCCCTAGTGATGCAACCATCCTCCAAGAGGCTCTTTCCTAAATTAATGACTGGTGCCAGAAGCATTGCCTCAAACTGAATACCAGGGAATGCATCATTATCCCTGCTGTGGCAGATGTCATCCACACTAGTTATGACAGTAATAATGTACTAAGCATGCAATCAAGCATGAGGTGACATGTGCACCAAGGTTGATAGCAACCTGACAGTTTCCCACCATGTTGGCACCATTGTACAGAAGGCTGTCTATATGGCCCACTTCACAAATAAGAGTATGTCATCCAGGAACCAAGAGACCATAGCATTCCTGTACTCCTCCCTTATCAGACCCATTACTGAGTACAATGGCTCATTTGGCATGTACCTTACCAACCACATGCAACAGTTGCAGAGACCACAGATGTTCCTGACAAGGAAAACCCAGGGTCTGGAACACCTATCCTATACAAATAGGATGAAAGACCTGTTGCTCTACTCAGTGTCATACAGACTGATCATAGGTGATGTATGTCTGGCTAACAAGGCCATTCCCAAATCAGCCTTGATGGAGTTTCTGCATATCTGTAAGACAACCTGATCAATGATCGATTTCAACAATTGGCTAAATTTCTGGTGACATTCTAAGGGGATGCAGTATCTGTCTGCATGGGATGACATGGTTAACAGCCCTTGATGCTTTGCCAGAGATGGCCTGGGCTTCCGGATACTGGCCAAGGCTCTTGCCACCCCTATAGTGCTTTTTTTATGTAGTGTTCCAAAGACAAAATTACCACCATAACAGCTACAAACAAATGCAATCTGAGGATCATGCTGCTCAATGCCAGAAGTCTAAATCTGAAAATCCACTCACTCGAAGCACTCCTTAAAATGGAGAACATTGACATTTGTGCTGTAACAGAGACCTGGTTCAAGGCAGCAGAAAGCACCCCTGCGCTACCAGGCTATAACTCATTCCACACCTTTCAGCCCCAGAACTTGGACCGAAGTTCCAAGGTGGTGGTGTTTCCATATTCATAAAGGATGCGCACACCTCCAGACTGGTAGCCCAACATAATGCATCAGAGATACTTCAGGTGCAGCTAAAAATGGATAAGACAGCGATTCAGGTCGTAGCCTGCTATAGGTCCCCAACAATGTCCCAAATCTCACACTCCATGTTCTTAAGCACATTGAAGAATATTAGGGCCCAACCTAACACTCTCATACTGGGCGACTTCAACTACCCCTCCATTAACTGGGAAAACTACTCATGTACCAATACACTTGCCCGACATTTCCTGGACTTCATTAATTCAAATGCCCTGGACCAGCTTGTTCTTACCCACACTAGAGGTAGCAGCATCCTTAACCTGGTCATTACCAACATGGGCGACCATTGCTCTAAACCAGTAGTTAACTCTTCCCTGGTTAGATCTGACCACAAACTAATCACCCTAGAAAGCCACATCTCTCCCCACCCCACAAAGGTAACCACCATGATAAACTTCTCCAAAGCTAACTTTGGGCTCTTAAAAACAGAGGTGGCTAACTTCATGGCACCCATGCAAATGGAAAATAGTTGCATGACCACTGAATCATACACCAGTGCACTGTACAAACATGTACACAAATGCATGGATCTCGCCATACCCAATAGAACCAATATGCTCTCCTCCAAAAAAAGGAAGCCAATCTGGTGGTCCCTTGCCATAAACAAACTCTACAACAAAAGGAGGAAACTGATGCGGAATAAGGTGAAGTCCCAACACTGGAAAAATTCCCTTATCAGCCTCAACAAAAAGTTGAGATCCCTCATCAAAGCTAGCTATGAAAACAGAATTGCAGCAGATAGTAAAGACAACCACAAGGCCTTCTATATGTAAAGAGTCTCCATGGCAATACCCAGATTTGCTCTGAGCTACTACACGATGGTACCTCCTATACCAAGCCAACAGATATTGCCAATATACTGTCCGACAGATTCAGATCCAACTTTAATGCTCTCCCTCCCTATATGACCAATCACAGTACCAGTAGATTGCCAGGCACCCAGTATTACTGCTGCACAGGTTAAAACATCACTGTCCAAGGCCAAGAATACAGCTTCCATGGGACCTGACAATATCACTGGCTGTGTTCTACATGAACTACAGAGTGAACTGGCACCTCACCTATGTGCCCTGTTCAGTCACAGCCTCACCTCAGGCTTTGTCCCTACTGAATGGTGCACTGCTGCAGTCATCCCTCTCCACAAAGGAGAAGCTACTACAGACCCTGGGAACTATCGCCCCATTAGCCTGACAAGTCTGATATGCAAAGCTATGGAACACATCATTATGGGCCTAATAAATAAGGATACAGGGAATCTCCAAACTCTGAATCTCACACAGTTTGGTTTTGTAAAGGGGAGATCATGCTTGCTCAACTTGGTTGACTTATTTGAGTCAGTCACCAGAGCTGTGGATGAAGGCAAGGTGGTTCATGCAGCCTACCTTGATCTGGCCAAGGTGTTTGATACAATTCCCCATTCAGGAATCATAGAAAAACTCACTAAGCTAGGCATCAACCCCTATATCATTAGTTGGGCTGCAAACTGGCTCACAGATAGAACCCACAGTGTGAAAGTACTGGACTCCAAGTCAGACTGCTGACCAGTCACTAGTGGAGTCCCACAGGGTTTGGTCCTGGGTCCTCTCCTATTTGGTATCTGCTTCTCTGAAGTCCAGGCCAACACAAAGGGTCTCTGGCTGACAAAGTTTGCAGATGATTACAAGCTGGGAGCTATTATTAAATCCCCAAGTGATGTTGATTGACATCCTACAGAAAGCCTCACTGAGACCAACGACTGGTGTCAGAACCATGGCCTTAAGCTCAATGCCAAAAAATGTGTCATTGTCCCCTTTGGGAAAAACCTGGTTCCCATGAATTACCACATCAATGGTAATCCACTGAACACAGAAGGTGTTATAAGAGATCTGGGAGCACAGGTTGACAGCAGCCTCTTTTTTGACCACCACATTGCCACTGTGGTCAGAAAGTCCTTCTATGTGGCACATCTCATTACTAAGGGTTTTGCATCCAGGAAGAAAGAGGTCATTGTCTCCCTCTACTCTTCCCTCAGTAGGCCAGTCATTGAGTACAATGCCTCATTTGGCATGTACCTCACTGGACACCTGCAGCAACTGGAGAGGCCGCAAAAGTACCTCACAAAGAGGATCCCAACCAGGCCTTAAACACTTGTCCTACATGGACAGACTCAAAAAACTCCAACTATTCTCTGTCTCATACTGCCTACTTAGAGGCGATCTCTGCTTGGCATACAAAGCCATGTCTGATCCAGCTCTGTTAGAAATGCTACATCTAAAGAAATCCCAATCCCTCAGCATTACACACTCCAGTGACCTCACTCTCATTACCGCAATCAACAGAACATGCTGGAATGACAGGTTCATAACCCAGAGACTGCCCTTGCTATGGAATAGACTTCCCATACATGTCAAACAGAACACCTCACTGGTCCTCTTCAAGAGAAGCCCTGATGAGTGGATGGGAAATAGAAAATTCACCCCGGGGATCACTTCAGTGACTCTACTCAACAGAGGTACTATGAACTAAGGTTGGGTGGCACAATGACAGGGTAATCCTATGAGCTAGGTTTGTAAAGGCTCCAGGGCCATTAGCCTAGTTCACACCTATGAACCCCACTCACGTAACCCACATGCAAGGCCCTCACCTGGTCTGTGACATGAATAGTATTTGTTGCCGGGATAGATTTGTGTCTCAAACAATACACTGTCTGTAAAAAAACAGTCCCTCCCCATGTATAGCAGAGTACCTCTCTAGCCTTCTTTAAGAAGAAGCTGGATGACTGCATGGGAAACACAAAAGACACCCCTGGGATCCCAGCTGTGTCCCAGCTGGACAGGGGAAACAGCTGCTGACTTTGAGGGGACATGGGCAAACATCTGGCCTAGGCTTATGAGGACATCCGGGCCAGTAGCCTAGTATCATCCTATGAACCTATGAACCTAGTACTTTACACATTTCCTGTATGTATTGCAGGCTGTCCTGCAATGTTGTCATACATAAATCCCTGTGAGTCTGAACTGAGTAGTTACTGCATTGATAGAGTATTCTCTTATTCCTTTATTAGTTATTGTCACATATCATTACACTTTGTCATTGTGTCTGGTCTGTATAGCACTAAGTCAGCTCTTAGAGTACTTGCATATGCACATGGTGACACTGTATAGCTCACTCCAATAGCCTTGGTCTTGGTCACACTTACCATTTTGCTAATAGCTCAACACACAGTCAGATTTGTTACCATTTGTTGAGGGCCTTGCAGTAGCTGTTAAAGAGATGGATTGTGGCAGTCAGAACTATCTTAAAGTATGGGCTGAAGGTAGGTAACAACGTTGTGCCAGACTTTAACAGCAGTGTGTGTGTGTGTGTGTGTGTGTGTGTGTGTGTGTGTGTGTGTGTGTGTGTGTGTGTGTGTGTGTGTGTGTGTGTGTGTGTGTGTGTGTGTGTGTGTGTGTGTGTGTGTGTGTGTGTGTGATTCACAACTCAAATAGCAAAGTGTGTGTGTCAGCTACTTGGCCATGGACCCGAAGTACTGGTTGAACAAAGAGGCGAACAGATGTTTTGGTCTGACCACTCTGCTGAGATGTTAACCTTATAGGTGGGGCAGTGTGGAGTGTTATTGGGGTTGTGGAAAGAGAGAGGGAGAAACAGTCCTCACACTGACTGTTACCTCTGTGTGCTCTGAAGGGTAATTGTGCTTTAATGTGCATGTACTTGTCATCCTGCCATTGTGTACCTCCCTCACTGGTGGTCATGGTGAGTATTTAGTCTTCCTGATGATTGGGCCAGTACAGGGGTGACACACTGAGAGTACGTACTGGTGGATACAGATGGCATATCACATCATGTACTGTCATTGAGCCCCTCTCAGTCTGACAATGTCATACAGGGTTATTTCACAGATTGTCCAGGCCTCCTTGACCATTCCTGACATACTCTGCCTAGGTGAGTGTGTATTCCACACCTGATTGCCTCACACCTATGGCTAACATACCTGGTGACCCCTGCAGCAGGACAGCAAGTTATAGGTAGCAGTAGTGGGTGGATGCTGGCAATGAGTCAGCAGCAGTGTGTACATACTGAGCATAAAATGTAAGGGAATGGATACAATACCAGATACCTAGGTACCATCACTGTGCCCCCAATGGTCTGGCATGCCACAGACACATCCCCCAAACTATGTGGACAAACATCATGTATTGTTTAGTTGGTGTGTGGAAGTACACATTTATCTGGCCATGGGGTCTACGTCTCTCAGGCACCTGTATGCATTCCACAAACATCTGGGTGCTGAAGATGTCAGACACCTATGAGAAGGTCACCCTACAAAAAATATGCATTGATCACAGTTATTGTGCAGCTCAGATATTCCTGAAATGTCCACATGCACCTGTAGGAGCACTCACCTATTTGTGGTATGTAGGCTTGAATACATGGTACTGTAATTCTGCCCATAGGGGACAACCAGTAGCCGATGGCACTGATGTGTGTAGACACATAACAGCACAGTCTGTCACAGCAGACAGGTCACTTATGGTATTCCACGTACTATACCATGTTACTAGGCTATGGACCCTGAGCAGCCATATCCCTAGGTCACATGTTAGCCCATGTGTATGCAAGGCAGCAGCTGATGTCCCGAACCATAAGGGACACAGGTGGCATCCCAAGGGTGTATGTGTCATTAACTGTCTATATTACATAGTCAAAGTTCCGTAACTCCGAACACCTAATGGTCGAACCATTATGTTCAAAGTTACAGAACTTCGAGTATGTAAAAAAAAACTGCATAATGGACAAAACAATAACTTGTTGTAAGCAGGGGGGCAAGCCCCCCTGCAGCCCCCACACCCCCATGCTACTTAAATATACCAACTCTGAGATTGCACCACATTGAAGTAAATGGAAACCTCCGCTTATGGAGATTTCCATTCAAACGCTCAAACCTTTACAAATTCGAATGTATGGTCTCGACCATGTGTGGTTCAAACTTGTAAAAGATTGACTACATGATAGGAACCCACCATTAACCATCCCATTGACCATGTTATGCCTGCAAAGGTGTATGTAGCTACTCTGCCTGATGTGGAGACCCTTCCGCCAGATGGTGATTGTGTGTGGCACACATCCAAGCTGTCAACAAGGCCAGTCCAGGTCACTCACCAGGTGGAGGTTTTGTGTGTGTGTGTGTGTGTGTGTGTGTGTGTGTGTGTGTGTGTGTGTGTGTGTGTGTGTGTGTGTGTGTGTGTGTGTGTGTGTATGTTAACAGAGTGAAGCATGACCCTGCACTCATGCAGCAGTTCCAGCAATGTGGAGTGTGTGATTGCCTGGCATGCCAGAGTGAGGTAACTTTTGAGGGGTATGTATGACAGCAACCGGGTAGAGGGTTGGCCTCATAGACTACAGGTGTACAGTAGATGTCTGATGGGCTGGTATGCCCTGCTAGGGAACTTCTGCGATGTCCCCAGCTGCTGCATGTGCCATCTGATGTGAATGATGAATGGAGGATTATGCACATTAATGGTCCTTATTGGGGGGAACATGAAACATCAGGATCAGGAGTGCAATGCATCCTGTAATGCCAGTATGGTGAAACTACCCACACACACATACTGTGCTGATAGATGGCAGGGGTGTGATGTGGGTGTTAGCAGTGGACAGTGCTAGCAAACATGGATGTGCAGGATCTGTAAATAACTGTGCCCAATGTATGAGGTCCTGTGATGTGTTTCCCTGTTCATGTCTTTCAGGTTCAATGCCTTGACAGTGCCAATCATTCATTTCTTATGCTGAGACTGCAGCAATAGTCAGTGCTGTAAGACTGCATCACACAGTCCTATTCATTAGAAGCAGACAGCAGCAGCAAGAAAGATCTGCCCTGTGGAATGAACTACTGGCAACCGTTAACAATCTGGGTCAGCATGGGTGAACTTTTGAGCAGGTAAGGCACAGGACAACTGACCTTATGCACCATGCCTGGCAAAGGGTTATAGCTGTGGCCAGGGACCGTACAGCCATAGGTGTGGGTCCTGCTACGCAGGCCCCACTGACACCAACAGAGAAGTTCCTCACCAACCTTGAGGCAGCCACCACACCCCAGGAAACCGGACACACCTATGTCATGGACCCATATGGCACCCAGACAATAGGTGAGGAGTGTCCAGGTAAGGCCTCAGTGGACATCACTTCAATACTGCATCATTCATATTGGCATCCTTGGAGTATCTAGATGCATATGTCAGGTCAAGCTGCATTTGTGGGTGGGAGTTTTGTAATGCACACAAGTGCACATCTGCAGTGAATGACAGCAAATTGTGTAGTATCAGAACTTGTACTGTACATGTTCAGAAATTTATCATTTTTCCTGTACCAATGCCACATGTGAATGTGCTGACAATACCTCTCCCCCACAACTACATAGGTCCCTTTGGTCTGGCTGGGGAACAGCAGCCTGAAGCCGATGAGCATGGAAATGTCTTGTTGTGGCTCGCCAATACTGTAGGCATGATAAGGACATGCACCTTTCCATGCACACAACTGTTACTCTTAGCCATGTTGCAATATGTGCATGTTCACTTGCTGTGGGGTTAAATGCAGTGCATCACAGTGGTCATCACAGGAGCCTATTCACAGGAACTGTAACATTTCTGTAGGTGTTGCCTCTGTGCTATACAGGGGTACATCAATAATGTGTACACGGGTGCAGTGGGTGTTAGGTGAAAGTCCATCACTTACTACCATTCCTCACGTATCTCAGAGGTGTATATTAGTAGCAACATTAAGTGGACATAGCTGCACTGCATGTTGTTGAGGGCCTATCCAGAGTGTGTCTGTTGTGGTCTGATTGTGTGTCATGCATGTCATCATTCAGAAATTGTGTGGTCTGTATAATGCCTTTGTGCCACCTCACCTGTATGTGTGTGAGTGTGTGTGTGTGTGTGTGTGTGTGTGTGTGTGTGTGTGTGTGTGTGTTCATAGGTTCATAGGTAGGTACTAGGCTATTGGCCCTAAGTCCTATATACGCCTAGCCAAAAAGGTACCCTGGCTTTCGCCACCGAAGAAAATTATTTTCCTGTGCCCCTGTCGAGCAGAGCCACAGAGGTGATCCACGGGGTGAATTTCCTATTTCACATCCAATCATCAAGATTTTTCTTGAAGAGTGCTAATGAGGAGCTCTATTTGACATAAATAGGTAGTCTGTTCCAGAGTATGGGAAGTCTCTGGGACAGGAATCTATCCCTCCAGCATGTTCTCTTTATTATGGTGACAAGGTCTGGGTCCCTACAGCATGTAGCTCTGAGGGATTGGGATTTCTTTAAGTGGAGCATGTCCAACACCTCTGGGTTTGACATAGCTTTGTATGTTAGGCAGAGATCGTCCCTGAGTAGGCAATATGCGACAGAGTAAAGCTGGAGTTTTTGAGACGGTCTGCATAGGGCATTTGTTTGATGCCAGTAATCCTCTTTGTGAGGTATTTCTGTGGCCTCTCCAGTTGTTGTAGATGTCTTGTGAGGTACATACCAAAAGGGGAGTTGTACTCTATAATGGGTCCAATGAGTGATGAGTAGAGGGGAACAATGACCTCTTTTTTTCGGGCTCTTTTTTTTCTGCAGTGTGTGTCTGCATGTGTGTGTACGTGTGTGCACGTGTGTGTATCAGCAAACATTATAGTGCAGGTATTAATTTATGTATGTTGTTTTCCCTTCACAGGTGAACATGGGGGTTGGTGTCTCTTCCACTCATAACCTGATGTCAGTGTCTTTGCTGACTCCGATGATGATGGTGGTCATAGTGAGGCACAGGTGGGGTTGTCACGGTCTGAATCTGTGCCATTGGTTAGTAACCTACTTTCATCCACAATGTACCCGCACAGTCAGTATGCCCAGACATACCCAGTCCCCAGCAGCCACAGATAATGGACAGTTGGAGGGTGGTGGCAAGGAACAGAATAGTGTGGTGACTATGGCAAGTGTGAGTGTAGACACTAGCCATAGCCAAGAGAACAGGCAAGGTCCCACACAGGCAGATGGAGAGGGGTTCTCAAATGAGGACTGCTGCCCATCAAGTCCCATGTTGCAAGTGTCACAGCAGGTGTCATTAGGCCATGTTTCTTTCCATTGTGGAGGCACAGGCATGTTCTGAATGGAACACCAGACAGATGCTTAGTGTCATGAATGCAACACTTCCTGCCATGCATAATGACCTCCACACATTATTATGCTGATGTCGTGGCTAGACAGTGGGGTGAGACATTGTCATTGCTAGACCGTGCAATGTCTGTGATTGAGCATATGGTGGTAGTAGGGCATCAGCCACATGGACGTAGGTCAGCAACAAGATCAGCTGAGACTCCACATGGCTGTGCACATTCACACTCCCATAGTGGCTGTACCACCAGCACTACCAAAGGCAGTGTGCTGTCCACACCACAATGGAGCAGGCCATGGATACATGGTCCTGACTGATCCCGTCAGGGACATGCATCCAGCAGACAGCATTTGGCCTTGGGCCTGGTGGTGCCAGTGAGACTTCTGGCAAAACCAGTTCCTGTGTCTGTGACCAGAAATGGTGAACTGTACATCCTGCCATGTACAGTCCACAGCTGTCCAACATACCCCTGTGTAGGGCAACCACATGGCTTGACTGTGTGCATACAAACACTCACACATCTCTATCACAGGCAGGTCACCACCAGACACATACAGCTTCTCTGCACGGCCCAGTTGAACACCACCCCTTCAGACAGACACACACACACACACACACACACACACACACACACACACACACACACACACACACACACACATGTAAACCGTATGGCCCCACCTAGGCCTCTGGCAAACCCACACCACACCGTGTGCATGTGATGATACCTGTGCCACATCTCTGTTATCCATACCATCGATGCAGGGACATGCTAATATGGGTTTGATGCACAGGGTGAATATAGTACAGTGTAGTAATGCCATGCTGTGTAAGGTGCTGTCTGCTAGCAATTGTTATGGGTACACATCAAAGTGTATGTACCTTTTTAGCCATGATGCATTATTGCTGTTAGTACTGTTAACTGACTGTAGTCTCACATACTGTATTCTGTTTGTGTTCCAGCTATTTGTGTGTCTGCAGGCTGTGGGCCCGCTGACATTACTAATGATGAGTATGGCAGAGTGGAAATACAGTGACCTTTTAATAGCCAAGGTACAGCTGTATATGTACATGTGTACCAGGTGTGTATGCATGCAACAGTGTGTGAGGGACACTGGGGGCAGACAGTGTGACCTTGCCTACATCCCTTTGACACAGCCATCTAGCCTTCATACATGTCACCTGGGTATTCTGTAGTACCACAGGCTCATACATACAGAGGAGGTTACTTGAGTACTGGCACTAGGTCCCACACAAGCCTAGCTATTACTTTAACCCCAACATATTCACCTATCTTGTGGGCACCAGGTAGTCACTGGGCCTTCACATGTCTACATATTGCACACACATAGGCAACACACAATGTGTGTGTGACATTCACAAATGTGGAGTGTGGGGCACAACTTATAGTAATGTGACAGTTGGCAGGGCATGGCATGCCCACGGCAAGGGCAACACACAGGATGTCCTCTGGTTTGCTACTATGACCCCTTTTTTGTGTGAAATTACCTTAGCTTACAGTATTTCTCATAACATTAAGGTGCTTCTTATGGGCAATAACTGCTCTATTCAGTCAGTACAGAACTGTATGACATGTTTTTTGTCCTACAGTCTTGGGACCTCTTTTCACTGTTTCAGTTGTCACCGGTTACACCTTGCCAAACGTGGACTGCAACCTGCAGGGTGGTACAGACATACCTCTCAACTGTACAAATTTCCACAGACTGTCCCAATTCTTGCCTCATATTTTTGGTACATTTTCTCATAAACCTGTGTTTTTCAGGCAAATCATTGTGGGTTTATGTCAAAAAATAATGGCAGGCATTATCGTTTGCAGACTTCATACCTTTCAGACTATGCTAATGCAAAACCTGTTATTCTATCACCTTTATAAGTTTGTAGGAGCAATATCTGAAAAGTGTCCCTATTATGTGGCCTTTGTCACCCCATTATTTATGGCTTTGTAAACATTTCTTGATCTAACAGCCTGGAAGGTTTTGGTACAGATGGTGGCCATACCTCTGACCTCTGCATATGTCTGCAGATTGTCCAGATGTCTGACACATAATTTCTTTCTATCTGTCATAAACTTGTTGTTTTATGGCCAATGTTTTGGAAAATCATGACAGACTGACATTGCAGATTAATGACGGATATTGTCATCTAACAACACAGACCCTTTGGAAGGTGCATTCATATACATAACCTGTTCTATTTCCCATGTGTGTCACACCAATATGTGAAGGGTGTGCTCAATGTTTGCTGTTTGCCCCAGCTTCCCATATGGCTTTAACCAGAACCATATGTCTTTCTGTGAGTGGTTGAGAGGTATGCTGGTACACACACACACACACACACACACACACACACACACACACACACACACACACACACACACACACACACACACACACACACATTCATGTCCTGACCCTGCTGATAGCTGAACCTCTACCTGCCCAGTTGTACAAACAATACTGCTAGATACATAACACCACAGAGGTAATGTAGTGTTGCAATGCCTGCTACTACTATTCAAGTGGGTGACAATTGCAGGGATTGTTAGGATTGCCAATGGTGGGTTCAGAGGCCCTTAACATGGTAGAGGCACCTGAAACACACACGCACACTGCTGCATGGGGACATGCATTGAAAAACACATGCACACAGAGTTGACACTTCTCATATAGATGACCCACATATCTACCTATGTACAATACACAGTGATATGATGATCGCATGCACCACAGTGCCTTTGTGTTAGAAACTGTGCAATTGTTCTTGTAAGGTGGATGACATCTTAACGGGCTGCAACTAGGTTGGTAATGGAGGAATTAACAGGATGGAAGATGCACACAAAATGGTATAACCATCACATACACACAGTAAAAGCAGCCACAGGGGATATGCATACAGAACCACATACACAGTTACCAATAGATTACTAACCCTACATATCCACTTGTATGTACTATAGTGCTACGTACACATTATATGCACCACAGAGATTATATGCTGGGGGCATAACTTACTACGTCTTACAACAAGTAATCTTGGGAATGCCTTCATGGATGGTGGGATAAAACACCCAAAATAGCAGCTGGTGTCATATATTCCTCTTACATAACTGGACACGTGATAGAGTAACAGACTTTGTATTAGCATGATGTGTCAGACAGGTACAAAGTATGATGCTGACATGTCTGTCACTATGGTAACTCAGACATATTTTGCAATGATTACTCATAAATGCCCATTGCTAGGGGACATAGACCGTATGCAGGTTGCAGACATCTGGATATTCCATGTACATCTGTACAGATGACAGGTATGGCCTGTATAGTTTAACATAGTGCATGTAAGGAAGATGCCATTAACTGCCTCCTTACAGTAATGCCATGGGGAGGGAGTCAATGGGCCTTAAAATGGTATAACCAGCACACACAGGGGGATATGTTTCACACACAAACACACACAGTACTATAGTTGCCATTATTGAGATTAGAACCCCCCTACCTATCACATTATTTGTACTATAGCATTACACAGTTATTTCATGGGCCACAGAGCTTGTAGGACTGATGAGTGTATACAGGTACTTCTAAGGTTAAAAAAAATCAGTGGGCTTTGTAACGCAGGGCATTGGGAAGTGTACTGGATGGGAAAGGCCTCAGAACACTTTAACCTACACACACATTTGCCAGAACTGAAATTAGAACCCCTCACTATCTATTTATTTATTTGTACTATAATGTTACATAGTTATAGTACGCCACGGAGCTTATAGGGCTGAGGGCTGTCCAAACGTACTTCTAGGGTGAATAACATCAGCAGCCCTTGTAAAGTATGGCAATGGGAAGTTTACTGGGTGGGAAAGGTCTCAAAATACTTTAACCTACACACACACACACACACACACATACACACACACACACACACACACACACACACACACACACACACACACACACACACACACACACACACACACACATTTGCCAGAACTGAGATGAGAACCCCTACCTACCTAGTTATTTGTATTAGAGTGTTACATGTTATCGCATGTGCCACAGAGATTATAGGGTTGAAGAGTGTCCCAAGGTACTTCTAAGATGAATAAAATCAGCAGCCTTTGTAAAGTATGGCAATGGGAAGTGTACTGGGTGGGAAAGGCCTCAAAATACTTCAACCTACAAACACTTATACACACATTTGCCAGAACTAAGATTAGAACCTCTGCCTATCTAGTTATTTATATTATGCTGTTATGTAGTTATTGCACATGCCACAGAGCTTATAGGGCTGAGGGCTGTCCAAACGTACTTCTAGGGGGAATAACATCATCATCACTTGTAAAGTATGGCAATGGGAAGTGTACTGGGTGGGAAAGGCCTCAAAATACTTTAATCTACAAACATACACACTTGCCAGAACTGAGATTGGAACCCCTGCCTAACTAGTTATTTGTACTACACTGTTATGTCATTATTGCATGTGCCATGGAGTCTATAGGGCTGACTGCTGTCCAAAGGTACTTCTAACGTGACTGACACCAGCAGGACTGCTAATGTACAGCAATGGGAAGTGTACTGGGTGGGAATGACCTAAAAATATTTAACCTATAAACACATACACGCGCACGCACACAGACACACACACACACACACACACACACACACACACACACACACACACACACACACACACACACTTACATTTGTCAGGACTGAGATCAGGATCCCTACCTATCTAGTTACTTGTACTATAGTGCTACACAATTATCACACACGCCACAGAGCTTATACAACTGACAAGTGTCCAAAGGTACTTCTAAGGTGAATGACATCATCAGATATTGTATAGTAGGGCAATGGGAAGTGTACTGAGTGGGAATGGCCTCATAATACATTAACCTACAAACACACACACACACACACACACACACACACACACACACACACACACACACACACACACACACACACACACACTCGCACACACACACAAATGCACACACAAAGGCAGTTGATGTGATATTACAACCCCTACCTCAGTACTATTACACAATGGAGCTCACCTTCATGCTGGCATATGCAACTGTTTATAACTGGCATGCAACTGTCCACAGCAGGACATCACCCTATGCCTTTCTGCATATCCCTGTGTATGACTCACTCTCTGTGTGTGTCTCCCTGTGTCTCTGTCACTGTCTAACTCTCTCTTCCCCATGTCTATGTGTGTATGCTTGAAATATTGTTATATGTTGCCCATATATACATCTGTGTATCACATGCCACAGATGCAGATATACCACATATGGGCCACCTACAGTTAGCAGAGGGTAATCCTGCATGATGGGTGTGGGTAGAGTCAATTAAGGTGTACATAGCTGTCTGTATGCAAATACATCAATGCACATTACAGTTATATAGTCCGATGTGGGTTTAGACATGGTCTATAATTCTCTAAGTGTAGGAGCATGCCCAGTATGACCTTCTATAACAAGAGTGGGACTCCATTCCAGAGATAGTTGTACTCCAGTCTGGGGTTTTGTATGCTGCAGCCATACCTGTCAACCTGTTAGTGCAAGGAATCTGGAGATAGCCTGCCAACATGGGGGGACAATGGCCCAAACATAGGGAGATACTGTAAATATTGCTCTTAATGTGGAAAGTTGCTAGTGTAACAAGATTTGTTTTAGCAGATATTGTCTGACATACATGATGTCTGACACTGAAATGTATTGTGTCATTACTTACTTACAGAAATCATCAGATCATCACAGTGATTTACCTGAGAAATACAAGATATATGATGCACCGACAGAAATTATGAGCCAAAGTATAGACATTCTTGCCCAATCAGGCCAGTTGAGAGGTGTGGCTACTGCCAATTTGCTGATGAAGCTATGTAAAAAGTCCAGCACATCAGTGATATACTGGCTGGGGATCACCTGCATGTGTGTTATTCTTCTTAACTGAAAAGTCATATACTGGTGTGACTCATACCTCTCAACTGTACAGTTATTTACAGAATGTCCAGATGTTTGTCTCATAATTTTGGTCCGTTTTTCATAAAATTGTGGTTTTCTGGAAAGTTAGTGGCAAATAATTAAAGACAGAATTTAGAAAATAATGACAGAATATTTGAGTGTCAGACTTCAGAACCTTCAGAAAATTCATGTAATGCAAAACGTGTTATTCCATCAACTTTCTAAGTTTGTGACAGCAATATTTCAATATTGTCCCTATTTTTGGGCCTGTGTCCCACTTTTATTTATGACCTTGTTCAGATTTATTGCTCTAAAAGGTTGAGAGGTATAGGTGTGGGTACAGAGTGCATTCTACTGTGCAGTGATGTCCATTATATGTATGGTTTATTCCACATAGCACTGTGATTTCCAGTTATGTCAGTGGCAGAGCAGTATAGAGTAATGTGGTGAACCAGTGACAGACATTTGTTTATAGGTTGATAGGTTGATATGAGGTTATTAGGCTATTGGCCCTGAAGCCCTTATAACCCTCACCAATTATAGTGTAGCCCATGTTAAGACATGTCAACACCCAGAGCACCTTTACCGCAAGGACAGAGGTGGAATCATAGGACTGTATCTTCTGTTTCCCATGCACTTATACAGGGAGCACTTCACAAGGGGTATTGAGGGACTCAGCTTGATGTGGACAGGGAGTGTATTCCACATATGGAGGAGTCTGTGGGACATGTATCTGTCATACCAACAAGCCCTATTGATATCACAGACCAGGTTGATGCTGCACCTACAGGTTGATCAAGTGGGCCTTGACTTCCAGATGTGCAACAGTCCCATCAAGGCAGGGTCTGGATTGCTTTGTATGCCAGACAGAGGCTACCTCTGATGAGTCTGTATGGAACTGAGTAGAGGAACAGTGCTGTTAGCCTATCTGTGTAGAGTAGGTGTTTGGGGTCCTGGATTCTCCTGATGAGGAACCTCTGTAGTCTCTCCAGCTGCTGCATGTGCTTTGTGAAGTACATGCTAAAGGGGGCATTGTACAAAATAATTGGCCTGATAAGGTTAGAATACATGGCTATTATGACCTCTTGGTCCCTGGATGAGATACCCTTACTTTTGTGTTGGCCCATCTATGAAGCTTTCTGTACAACAGAAGCAACAGGGTGCACAGACTTCAGGTTGCTGTCAACCTGGGTGGCCAAATGCATCACTACTGCTTGTGTATGTAGAACATTGTTTAATAATGTGATAATATGTGGGGACATCAGTGATGATGCATCTGCAGGTATTCAGCTTGAGGCCATGTTTCTGGCAGCAGTCATTTGTTTTGGTGAGACCCTGTTGTAGGACATCAACATCACTTTGGGTATTGATGACTGTTCCCATCTTGCAGTCATCTGCTAACTTAGTCAGCCATAGGCCAGTGTTTCTGGCCTGCACCTCAGGAAAGTATATCCTGTATACCAGAGGCCCCAGACAGATCCCTGGAGTATGCCACTCATTACAGGTGTACTGCTTGACCTGGCTACCCCTATTATGGTTATGTAGGTACTATCAATTAACCAGTTTGGAACCTATCTGGGAACATATGGATTGCTCCCTAGTTGACAGAGTTCATGTACTATGGACAAGTGGGGAATAGTGTGTAAGGCTTTGGCCAAGTCAAGGTAGTCAGAGTGCATAATGTTTCCCTCATCCATGCCTTTGTTGGCTGTCTCAGGGAAGTCATCCAGAATTCACTGACATACTTCCCCTTGAAAAAGGCAGACTGTGTGTGGTCAAGTATTTAGAGTTTGCCAATGTCTCTGTTAATGAGGTCCATGATAATCCATGATGATCCATAATGATAATAACTCAGAAACTCAGATGGTTTGTGTTGCTATGTTATTATGAGGCTACATGATGGCTCTAGCTGTCATGACAGTGAGACACAGGCCCACACATGGGGACAGGGTGTTAATAATGCTCTGGCAAACATAGACAGCTGGGATACTGGTTTGGTATTTGCTTGCTATTTCTTATGAGTATGATGTCTGCTTCTCCACTGTCTGCCATTGATGTTTTGACATGAACCTTTCTTGTTTGGCACATAGTTTGGCAGGCAAATGCAATGTTAGGACAAGCATAAGAGATATACGAGGCATACTTGTGGTCCTTCTGTGACAGCCTGTCATTCCAGGGGTATGGATGGTGGCCGGTGACTTGTTGTCAGTGCTGACACAGTGTGGTGGCAGCCTTTTGACTCCTGGTAGTACACTGACCTTCAGGTACCTGCTGTCCTACTAGGCACTGTGTAAGTTACTCCGAGCTGAGTACTGTCCATATGTGTGTCCCTCTGTCCTGGACTTGTCCAGCTTTCCTCCAGTGACAGATATTGACTTCTGGACAGTGTATACAACTCCTACTGTAGGTGTAGCTGCATACAAAATAGTTGGCACAGAAGGTCTTGGAACATGGACCCTGCCAACCACAGTACTGTACCTAGGCCGTTAAGCCACAACAGCCAAGAGTAAGTGCTGCCCACTTCCTGACAGTATTAACCAAGCATATACATAGCTCATCAACCCTTGCATATTGTGGACATGTTGCAAGTTATCAAGTTGATTGGAACAGCCCTGTAAATGTGTGCTCTACTGTTATTACCCTATAAACATACATGTTACTGCATTTTTATGAGGACACATGTGTGTTGGGAGGCGTACCTGTCAACTGTACACACTTGCACAGACTGTGCAGATGTTGGTCCTACTTTTTGGTTCCATTTAGCATAGTGTTGTGCCTGTCTTGGAGAATACTGGCATATCATTAAAGACCAAAGGTTAAAATGTAATAGCAGACATTTGAGTTTCAGACTTTCTACCCTTCAGAGACTTCATGCAACTGCAAGATCTGCTGTGATATCAGTGTGTAAGTCTGTAAGAGGAATATTTCATCATTGTCACTATTTTTGGGCCATTGTCAGCCATTTCTTTATAGTTTTCTACAGCTGACTTGCTGAGAGAGGCTGAGGGGTGAGTATGGGTCCCAACATTGACATTCATGCATGTGACCTATGACCCCCCCCCCCCAGTTTATTTGATCCCCACATTCACTACAGTGAGTTTTGTCACCTAGGAGACTACTGCATAATCTATGGAAGCCATTATTGGGTAGACATTACCTGTTGTCCCACATAGCTGTCATTTGTCTGCTGCTATCCTGGTAGGCCACCCCATTCCCTTGCATACATGTAGCAATACCTTAGATATCGTACAAAAATACTACTCCATTCATTTATTGTTAAGAAGAGTGACTTACCTTGTGCCTTTGGTAGTTGTGAGGACAGTGTTTGAGGGCTGACTCTGTCGGATGCACACAGTACACAGCCTATACATGGTAAGATACTGGTAGTGTGATGTGTGTGGCATCCATTTTACTGTGTGTGCGAGTTGGAGAGAGGCGTCAGTCCCTGGGACCATACGGTGTCAGTGTATGTGCTATGCATTGCCTCTTTGCCAAGGCCAGGGAATACTAGGCATACCTACATCTGCCTACAGGGGTAGGCTCAGCGGTTTCCTCCTCCAAGTCCCCCTGTGCCTGTGGAGACTTTGTCAATGGTGTGGGGCTATATGACCCTTCCCTGTGAAGTTCTTGCTGCAGCTGTTTCCGCAGGATTATATTGTGTACATGGCACATACTATGAACATGTGCGCACATGTGGCTGGAGAGTACTGCAAGGCTCCACCAGATATGTCAAGACAGTGGAACTGTGACTTATCCATATCAAACACATGCTCTATAATGTTCCTAGTTTGTGCATGCACCTCATTATGGTGTTTTTCAGTGGGTGTGTGTTCATTTCTGATGAGTGTCATCATCCATGGTTCCAGTGCATAGCCAGCAACCCCCACGAGATGGCCATGCGGGATGTTCCCCCCTGGCAAATGCCTGGTACAGCTGTGAGGCATACCAGATGTGCAAGTTGTGATAGCTGCCAGGGTTGTCAGCACAAACATTCATGATAATGCCCTGGGCATTGCACATGACCTGGCAGTTGATGGAGTGATAGCCCTTGTGGTTGATGTACACTCTACTGTCTTCACCGAGTGGTGCTTTGATGTGGACATAAGTGCAGTCTATGGTACCCAGTACCTCTGGATAGTCTGCTACACAGTGGAAGAGCCACATATTGCTGGTTCTTTGCTCAGGGGTGCTGGGGAAATAAATGTGCTCACCCGCATGTGGTAGCATGACATCCATTAACTGGTGGAGTACCCTGGATACAGATGCCTGTGAGACCCCAATGATGTCCCCAGTAGGTCTTTGGAAAGTACCTGTAGCTAGTATTCTTAAGGCTGCACATACCTTGATTTCAACTGGGACAGGTTCCCCTCTGTTGGCTCTGGGTCTGAGGTGAAGCCAGCAGAACTTGGTGATTTGCTGAAGTATGTCCCTGTCCACCCTGTAGCACTCTAGTATCTCCAGCTCATGTAGCCCCTGAAAGGTTACCCTGGGTCTAAACACTCTTCTCCTCCTCAGTCTGAGACGGTTGTCAGAATTATTCTCATCACTGCCTTCAGTGTGTAGCACATACAGATGTAGCAAAGCAGCAGCAGCCTCTATCATTTTGTCAGTTAAAATTCCAAAATGTGTACACTAATGGTGCAGAGTTTGTGGGAAAAAACAGACTGAAAGGTGTTTGCATACTTTATAGTGGTGTGCTGCAAATGCTGTCTGTGTGATTGCCTGACAATGATACATTCCACTTGCCAGCTATATTATTGAGGGGTTTGAATGGGCCACTGTGAGTTTGCAGAGTCCGTATTAGTGATTTGTAGCTCATTTCCTTTATTCTGCTATTTCCATTTTTTTTCCGATGTGTTTAAGCCCCACAGCACACCGCACACACTGTTTCAGCTAATGTAAACATTGCTAAGCAGAAAGGACCCTCCTCTGGACATAGACATGCTCAGCATTTATGAAATCAGCTAAGCTTAGCTAAACACAAATAGTAGCCACTGAGCTCCAATGATATGCTTACACCAACATGACACCCTCCCCCCCTTTTCATGTCAGCTGCTTCTTCTGCTTACACCACCACATTATAGCTCCTACACGGTTAGGTACCCATGGAAATGGTCTCTCATTTTGCTATTCAATAAATTTAGCTCATTTACATACCTTACTGCCTTATTCCCTAATTACACCACTACACCAGAGTCTATGTCCTTAGCAACCACTGTTACCTGTCGATGTTATGAGTCTGCATGCTGACCAGTATCATGGCAAAATTCTTGTTTCACAAATTTATTGACTTTTTACTGATTTTTTTTTTATTTTCTGCACAATCTCGTTTGCGCACCACTGCACTCCACTTAAACAGCCCCATATATATATAAAAAACTTTACATTTTTGCAATTTTGCAACTCTTTGGCATGCCAATGGCCACAGTTTTGGCAATTGGCATGCCTACTGAACATAATACATGCTTTATTTTAAGCTGTCATGCCCCTGATTATTTTTTTTGCAGAAATGTACAAGGTTACTAACCGCATACATTTCACAAATTCACCAGTTTTCACCAGCAAATGAAGTGATTTGCATTGTTCCATCGCATTCGTGCTGGAATAGTGCTGGGAGGCTCGTGCATGCCCCAGGCCTTGTTTACTGGATCGCACAGGCTCCAAACTCTGTGTTCGAGCCATAGCACTATGCTTACATGGAGAATAGCTCTGTGTAAGCTTTACTGAATCCTGCCCATTGGCTAATATTGGTGGATTGTAATGACAGAAGTTTGAGTGGCATTTTATGGTTGAAATGTTCTGAATTGGGCAGTTTTGTCATTACTGTTTCATATGTTTTGTCTTATTGCTTACTGGAAACATGCTCAAAACTACACGCTAACAAATGGCACTGTGTTATACAAGGAATATAATTTAATACAATCATGAAAGCGAATCAAAGAATTCTTGCATGTTTGCATGGTGCAAAAAATGTATGCAAGGGGCCTATGATTTGAAAACAACCCAAAGTTAAATTTTATCCGCCACTGGCCAGATGCATTTTCTTTGAATGTGGGTCTCAATGCTGTTTCAATGAATGTGAGTTTCAAGGGCAAAGAAATGTTGATGCTAAGTCTATTTTCATTGTGACACTATTGCTTTGTTGATCAAATATCTATCAGTGTTTGTGCTATAATATTTGAAATAAAAGTTTTACATTAAATCCAAACATCTGTAGTCATTGTAGAAGTAAAGCAGAAAACAGTATGCACATTGAGAGGTATGAACAGTGTTGACGGTAACTGGAGAAAAATAGCCAAGTAAAGGAACACTTTAATGGCTGGGGGGACTGTGTATGGGGGGGGGACCCAGTCCATTACCCTGCCTAGGTCCCCAGTTGACCATGGTCTGGCTCTGTCTACAATGAATCTGTAACTTCTGCCTTCTTCTTTCCAAAGAGCATAACATATTAGCTTCAGATGTGACTAAAAGCCTTGCCTGTATGAAATATTCCCTATTTTATAAAAAGAATAGTAGCCCAGAGGGCAAGGGTATAGGCCACCCCCATATAAACAGTCAAATCTAGCTAGGGAAGTACAGTGTTGTTCTTGTCTTCAAAATGAATGATGCAGTGTTCTGTTAAACCAACAATGGGTGATGCCCAGAGTAGAATTAAGGGGAAAGTATGCAGGTTGCAAGACTGATCAGCCATGAATAGGGCAAATTCACCAATGGACAGACAGACCTCTAGGGAAAGGTTTCTGTTGTCCTCCACAGTCAGCCAGTTAAAAATAAGAATAGTACGGGATCAAAAGCAGATATCTGGCTAGCATCAGACCTAAGTTTACTAGGGCAGGAGGTGTCCTGATTTACTTTACATTTTATGCCCTAGAGTTTGCGTGAAAAAGCCAGCAAAAGCTCTGTACTCAGCCTATTCTCTTTGAGTAGTGAGCTATAAAGGGCATGCAAGACACTGTCAGAAGCCTTCCACCAATCCTTCCATAAATGGATTGGTTGAGATATGGCAGGGTAGAAGTGGTTCTGTGTTTACTTCTGAAGCTGTGCTTCTCACCAAAATAGAATCCATAAGAAAATTAGATGAGATAGCCTGAGTTGATAGTGATATTTCCAAGAATTCTAAAACTTAGTATAGATGGGAAATAATCACCACATTCTTAATGTTCTCCATCTGACTAGGTTTAAGCAGAAAAATAATGCTCTCCAAATTCCAAAATGTTTGAAATTGCCCTAGTTTGTGAAAAATATTAAAGACGTAATAAATTGGAGAAAAAGTCCATCCAGTGTTGGATGTACTTGGTTGTGAATATTCTTAAAAGTTTAAAATTAGAGGCAGATAATTTATTTTAGTAAAATCTTGCTAGTAAGTCAAAATGTAGGCCATGATTGGAAGAGATGGTTATGTAGCTAGGAAGTATTGGCACTGTGGTTGAAAACTATGAACACTCGGCTTCAGCCAGCATGGGTGGGTATGAGACAAGTATGTTGTCACTGCCATACAGTATGCCTAGTACCTTTGGCTCACCTGCAATGCACTTTACTTCCCATCAAATGATGAGTTTGGTGGCATGTTTGTCATTAAAGCATAAGCCATTGTTGCTCTGGGTGAGTTTCTGGACTCGTCACAGTGATACTGTGCTTGCCCAAGCTGTCTTATTGCTCATTATCATTTAATTTTTACTGGAAAGGCTCACCTGCTTAGGCGATTCTTCAAGCTTCAGGCTATGCTACAGTGCTGGAATACCTCTAATGTTCCTGATACATTGTGAGAAGTATTTGTCATTGAAGGGGGATGTTTAGCAGTAATTTAAAGGGGCTGTTGGTTTGTGCAGTCCATAGACTCTAATCTACCATGGCTTAATCTTGGAGTGCTGTATAACAATAATTATGGATAAAAATACTAAATGCACTGATTTCCAGATGGTTTGGGTCAAGTAATCGTAAATCATAAATATAGAAACTATCAAGTCAGTAGAGAGTAAGTGATGTTGCATGAATTTTTGTTTTATCAGGTACCTGGAATATATTTTTCAAAACTATACCCAGAATCACATCGGTGCCTTAACAGAGTTTTGGACAGATGGGCTCTTTGACAAGGTGAGTCTTAAGGAATGTTGCTAAAATTGTAGAGGACTGTGTCAAAATGTGTGATAGATGCAAATTATCACCATGATTTCTGGACTGTTCTCTAGATAGAAGAGAAGTAAGGCTTTCACTAAGTGTACAATACTGTTAGGACTGGTGAGTGAGATATTCAGCTTAAAGAGTTTTCCCATTAGACAGTCGGAGATAGCCCAGTTGAGTTCTTTGTCTGAGTTGAAAGGTGAGGCAACTACTATCTGTGGTTAGATGTGTCTAAGTGGTACCTCTCCTCTGAACTGAGTGCCATGTCTGAAGTTGGCAGTGTTCTAGACACACCTCTGAATTGTTATAGCTGCTTTGGCAAAGGCATGGACATTTCTGTGCAATATAGCAGCAATAGCAACCTGGGATTGAAGCATACATTGTTTTATTATACTTATCATACCTAAGATGGTCCTGTTCTTTGCATACATTATTTTTACCTCCTTCCAGGGTTATGCCTGATGACAATTCTACTGACACCTACTCAGCCTATTTGTTCCAGGAGAATGAGAGCTGGGTGTTCCCAGGATAGGCAATTGTCCTATGGCTTATTCATTCACACCCAGAAATCCTGATCAGTCCTCCATTCCCTTGTATGAGTCACATGACAGGAAGTATGGCTGTTTGTTGCACTTGGGGTATGGCCTGCCATTTATGCTTTCATTCCCAGTTCTCCCTAGGCAGCTTTGCCAATCCTGCAGTCTGTCTAGGGGAAGTATGCCTCCACACACCAAATTCCCCTTAGCTTACAGGTGATAGGCACCATTACTGCGTAGGCTCTGCTGGCTTGATATCCAGTAGTTTACACCTAGTGTTCCTGTTAGGTAGCATCCTTGCAATGATCCAAGCCAAACAGATGTGATACATCAATATCAGATGCAGACTGTGTGCACTAGGCATACATGGTTATGTTCTGTGTGCACATTGCATGTACACTAGCATCACATAATGAATCATGCATGGCTATGTTCACTATGTACAGTGCATATGTAATAGCATCATATGATACATCATACATGGTGATGTTCCATGTGTGCAACACATGAGTAATAGCATTACATGATGCATCATATGTGGTTAATTTCTGTCTGTGCAATGCATGTGCACTCGCATCACATGATGCATCATACATGGTAATGATTGTGTGCACAGTGCATGTGTACTAGCATCACATGAAGCATCATACATAGTGGTGATGTGTGCAACCACTGCATGTATACCAGCATCACAAGATGCATCATATATGGTTATGTTCTTTGTGCAGAGTGCATATGTGCATCTTTTAGCAAACGTTATGTAATCACTGGGTGCAGAGTCAGCTCAATGAGCAAGCTTTTGCCCTCTACAGTGCTTCCCTGTGTACTCCAGCATGATGTAGTATGTGTTGAACTGCCACAGAAACCATTGCTAATGTCATAGCTATTGCAGTAGTACAGTCTCCTAGGTCAGTAGAGAAGCTATGGCTCCTGGCTTGGTTTGTGATTTACTGTGTAGTTGCCTGGTAAGAGAAGTTTTATTTGAATTTATATTTTATTTCTTACCACAGTTTGTCACTGTTTATAGGAAGGAAGATATAGCTTGCAGAGAAGAAGATTTACTTTGATTTAAATTTGATTGTTTTATCTTTAATTTTCACTGTTTGTTAGAAAGGGATAGGTTTTAGACAAGCAAACTCTAGGCATCCTAAGGGGCCTAGTCAGCAATTAAGTCACACAAACTGCAGACAGGGCAATCCAGAGCTTATCTAAACAATCTTGTATGGGTCTGTGATTTATTGATCTTTACTGTTAAAAAGAGGTGTGACTGCGAGCGATAGCGAGCCAAAGCTGCTGCAATGTAAAGAAATTCCAGCTTTTGTTTGACTTTTAGAACTTGTACGGTCAAAACAACAACTTTACGGTACTTACTTTAGTATTTAGTTGTATATGGTTTGCGTGATGTTTTTCATAAAAGTTGATTTAAGTTCTCTTTAATTTCTGGGGTAACTGATTTTGGTTATTCTTTTCTTTTATAATTTTTTATTCATTTAAAGCTGAATATGGATTCGTTAAATGAGTATGCCATTAATGATTTGCTAAAGCACAAATATCTTGTGCAGTGTAATAAATGCCTGGTATATTTAAAGGTAACACCTGATAGCACTGGTGATCTCTGCTTGTCATGTCAAAAGTTGGATGATTTGTTTACCTTTATTAGTAGTAAATCTAGACTTACTGACAATGATTGCACTTGTGCAATTGGCACGGCTTGGAGAACTGTTGTTACATATATTAATGACTGGGCTGATGAAGTAAATAATGTTAGGCTAAGAGAAAATAAAACACATGTAGGAAAGCATGTGTCTACTGTCTGTAAAAATCACTCAACCCCTTTTAAACAAGATAATGCCCCTGGGAACTTTGGAATTCTGGATACAAGTACTCAGCAATGTGAGGATTCAGAGTGCTTACAAGGAAATAAAAAAAGAAAGAAAGAAAGAAGTTCACTACAAATAACAAGGAAGAAAAATAAACTGACAAATGTCTGTAAAGTAAAGAATATACACACACTAAAAAGGACACTGCAATTTCTTCGGGTTCAGTGTGAGTAGTACCATTCACAATCAGTTTAGCACATAGCTGGGCATTCCCTTTAAGATGTCAGACATAGCTAAAGAAAGCCTTATGATTGTCTTTAGCCAGAGATGCTAATTTAGTCCCATAATTGGCTTTAGAGGACTTTACAAGATATCTGATCTGCTTGTTCAAGTTGTGAATGGTATTCAGAATAATACCACCATTGATCGCATGCCTTTGACATAGCATATGTGATTGTAAGTAATGACAGATAGATCTGCAAGAACACACTTGTACACCTGTAATGACATGTCAACGATCTGTGAGGAGAATCAAGCACACCTTCTTCAAAAGGTAACATCTTCTGAAAGAGTTATGAGGGGCACTGTTGTATCTGCATTTGAAATTAGGAGCAATCCTGGCTAGTAGACAGGTGTGCATAGCATATATATGGCAGAATCCACACAGTCATGAATGTAACCCATGCCATTGTTAATCAGCTATGTATTTACTGTGTGCATCACAGCAACACATATCACACACACATCTTGTATAACACCTTGACAGGGGTTCCACAACATCAGACACTAATGTTTATGCAACAAAAAGAATACATAGGTATGGCCGATAAGATGTGTGTGAGCTCACTGTGGCAATACGATGCACTTGAGTAACTCATCCCTGGAAGATGTGTTGTGAGGTACATGAAAAAGGGTGCATTGTACTCAGTTACTGGTGTGATGAGGGCTGAGAATTACTGAACTATAATTCCCTTTGATGCAGATGTCCTGCACATACTCAGGAGTTTTATTATATACAAGGGAGTAGTCACCACTGTGGGCACATTTATTTATTTATTTATTTTATTTTACATTTGTTGACCAGGCTAGTCTAACTGGTTATATGTCCATTTTCAGTAGAGGCCCGGGGGGAAAAGCTCCAAGCATGAACAGTGACAAAGTTTACAATATATAAAAAGACACGTAAAATCACAGTACAGAGGCAACATTGGTCAAAAGAAAAATTATACTAAACACAACAGTAAGTTTGAGCAACACCCAGTTAGGAGAGAAAACCCTTTTATTTTATCCTCATACTATGAAGGAAAGTGTAGTGACTAGAATTAGAGGCATAGGTTAGAGGAGTAGAGAAAGGGGTGAGAGCAGGAAGGGGAAAGAGATATCAGTCTGGGTTAGCACATGGACAAAGCCAGTGAGTTTTAAGATGTTCTTTAAGATGTTTTTTAAATAGAGAAGTAGAAGCAAGGGTTGATATTTCAAAAGGAAGCTGATTCCAGTTTTTACCTGCTGTGTTCGAGAAAAGTGAGTCAACAGCTTTGTTCTTAGATTTAATAGGGGAAACTAGGAGCTTATTAGCAGAGCGTAGTGTAGCCAGATTTTTGTATGGTGTAATCATATTAGTGAGGATAGGGGTGTTGTTGGGGTGGTATAGGATCTTTTGGGTGATAAGTAATTGTTGACAAAGTATATGGTTCTGTAATTCTAGCCATCCCAGTTGTTTGAGGGTGAGGCAATGGTGAGTTTTAAAGGGGGAGCAAGTGATGAATCTAGCTATGCGATTATAACAGGTGGAAAGTTTGAAGCGGTTGTTTTTAGATAGGTTAGTATATATAGCAGAGGCATAGAAAAAGGTAGAAATAAGGTGGGTCTGGGCAATAGTTTTTCTGGCAGAAGGGGTAATGAAGGGTTTAATTCTATAGAGGGTACCAAGTTTTTTATTAACAGACTTTATAGTGGAGTTAATGTGGTCATCGTAGTTGAGGTGATTATCAATTGTTACACCTAGTAGGTGGGTTGTAGTATCTGGGGTTATGTTGGTAGCATTGGTAGAGGTTATTGAGAAGAATGGATGAGGTGATTTATGAGTTGGAGTAAAGAGCAGTAATTTTGTTTTTTTGGGATTTAAGAGGAGGCAGTGTTGCATAAACCAATTTTCAACATTATGGAAAACAGTTTGGGTGAGGGACTGGAGAGAGGCTATGTTCTTAGCTGTACAGATTAAAGTAGCGTCATCTGCATATTGAATCCAGGTGGCTTGTGGAATGTTTATGTGTAGATAGTTAATAAATAAGGAAAAAAGAAGGGGACCTAAGATAGAGCCTTGGAGTACTCCAATATTTACTGGAAGTAATGTAGACAGATTGTTATCCCAAAGTACTGCTTGCTGTCTGTTTTCCAGATAAGACCTAAACCATTGTAATGCTTGTGGATCGAGTGAATTGGCTTTTAGTTTGTCTAGAATTAAGTTATGGTTAACCATATCAAAGGCTTTTGACAGGTCAATAAATAGCGCAAAGGAAAAAGAGTTATTGTTACGATTTTTGTTTACATAGGTTCATAGGTTCATAGGTTCGTACTAGGCTATCTGCCCTAGGGCATTTATAAGCCTAGCCAGAGTATGTGTGGCTTTCACCACCCCTTAGGATGAGAATACTACGCCCTTTTAGGGTTTAGTTTACTGTGCCTCTGTCTAGTAGTGACACAGAGATGACCCCCGGGGTAAACCTACGATCTCCCATCCACTCGTCAAGATTTCTCTTGAACAGAGTTAGTGAGGGGCTCTGCCTAACATGTACTGGGATCCTGTTCCAGAGTGTAGGGAGCCTCTGGGTTATGAATCTGTCCCTCCAGCATGTCCTATTTATTTCTGTGTTGAGGTTTAAGTCTCTTGCTCTCGTGGCTCTGGTGGATTTGGATTTACTAAGGTGGAGCATGGCCATTAATTCGGATTGGACATGGCCTTGTACGTCAGGCACAGATCACCTCTGAGTAGGCGGTATGCGACTGAATAGAGCTGGAGTTTTTTCAGTCGGGCAGCATATGACATATGTTTAAGACCCTTTATCCTCTTGGTGAGGAACTTTTGGGGTCTTTCCAACTGCTGCAGGTGACGGGTAAGATGCATCCCAAATGGGGCATTGTACTCAATCATTGGCCTGATAAGAGAAGAGTACAGGGGCACAATGACCTCACTTGATCTAGATGTGAAACCCTTCATGATAAGGTGGGCGATATAGAAGGTCTTTCTAACCACTTTGGCAATGTGAGTGTCAAATGAGAGGTTACTGTCAACCTGGGTCCCAAGGTCCCTGATTACCTCTTCCAGATTTAATGGATTACCACCTATGTGGTAATTTGTGGGTACCTTGTTTTTCCCAAAGGGTATGACTATACATTTTTTGGCATTCAGCTTAAGGCCATGGCTCTGGCACCAATTATCCGTTTCAATGAGGCCTCTCTGAAGGATGTTTGTGTCCGCTGGAGTATCAATTATGGCGCCCAGTTTGCAGTCATCTGCGAACTTTGTCAGCCACAATCCTCCTATGTTTGCCTGTACCTCAGAAAAATAAATGCCGAACAAGAGGGGTCCCAGGACTGAGCCCTGTGGGACACCGCTTGTGACTGGCTTAGAGTCTGACATAGCTCCAGCAGCTCTGACCCTGTGGGTTCTGTCCTTGAGCCAGTTTGCAACCCATCTTGTGACATATGGGTTTACATTTAAGCTGGTGAGTTTGTCTATGATGCCCGAGTGGGGTATTGTGTCAAAGGCTTTTGCAAGGTCAAGGTAGGCTGTGTGAACTGCCTTACCCTCATCAATGGCCTTAGTGACTGTTTCAAAAAAGTCGATCAAGTTCAAAAGGCAGGATCTGCCTTTGACAAAGCCAAATTGGGTAGGATCCAATGTCTGTAGATCCCCAATGTCTTTGTTTATGAGTTCCATAATGATCCTCTCCATAGCTTTGCAGACCAGGCTCGTCAAGCTTATGGGGCGGTAATTTCCAGGGTCCGTAGAAGCACCGCCTTTGTGAAGTGGTACCACTGTCGCCGTACGCCACTCTTTGGGTACGTATCCTGTAGTAAGGCTAAGATTAAATAGGAGCCTTATGTGTGGGTTTAGTTCCTCTTGGAGTTCATGTAGCACACAGCCCGGGACACCGTCCGGTCCCATTGATGCTGTGTTTTTAGCTTTAGAGAGGGCGGCTCTCACCTGGGCATCTGAGATATTAGGGAGGCTACACTCTGCTGGGATAGTTATTTCTCCTTTTGGGGGGGAGGAGAAATTTGCACTGAACCTGTCTGCCAGAATGTTGGCAATGTCAGTGGGTTCAGTGTATTTTGTATCATTTTGGACTAACTCTGAGCATATCTGGGAGTTTCCACCCAGATTTCTAACATAGCTAAAGAAGGCCTTGTGATTGTCTTTTGTGTCTTTTGTGATTTTTCTCTCAAAGTTGGCCTTGGATGATTTTATGAGTGATCGTAGTTTTTGCTAGTACTGATCAGAGATGCCTTCCCTTTTAGGGATTTTGCTCTGTCATGTAGTAGCTTCCTCCTCCTGTTGTAGAGTTTGTTTATGGCTGGGGTCCACCAGACCGGGCGCCTGCCTTTGGGGAATGGGTCTTGGTTTTTTTTGGGATTGCATGATCCATGCATTCTTGAAGGTGCCCGTAGAAGGCATTTGCAAAGGATTCAGCAGTGTGGGTTGTGGTTTCCACTAGCCCAGGGGCCTTGAAGGATACCATTTCAGTCTTAAGAAGTGTGAAGTTGGCTTTTGAGAAGTTCTTCACTGTGGTCTTTGTGCAGGGGTGGGGCGGATGTGGATTTCCAGTGAGATTAATTTATGGTCTGATCTTACCAGAGAGGGATATACTTCCGTGTGGAGCATTTTGTCCCCATGTTTGTGATGATCAGGTCTAGTATATTGTCTCCTCTTGTGGGAATGGTGACCAGTTGTTCCATTGCATTTGAGTTAATGAATTGTAGGAACCTTTGGGCTAGGGTGTTGGGGCTTGAGTAATGTTCCCAGTCTATGTTTGGGTAGTTGAAGTCTCCCAATATAATGGTATTTGGAGAGACATTCATACTCTCTAGTGTCTTCAGGAAGGCTGTGTGGGGTTCCTGAGTTTGAGAGGGTGGTCTGTAACATGCTACAAACTGTAAGGCAGTTTTGCCTATGGTTAGTTGCACCTGGATGGTCTCCGATGCTTCGATGCGTTGCCACTAACCTGGAGGTGTGGGTATCTTTGATGAATATGGATACTCCCCTCCTTTTGTGGTTCGGTCCAAGTTTTGGGGCCGGAAAGCATGATATGAGGTAAAACCTGATAGTGCTGGGGTGCTCTCAGGAGCCTTGAACCAGGTTTCAGTCACTGCACAGACATCGATATTCTCCATACTGAGAAGGGCTTCGAGGGCGTGCATCTTGAGGTTTAGACTTCTGGCATTGAGCAGCATTACCCTTACTTTTTTTCCACTTGTGTTTTCTAGGGAGGTGGGTTTGTCCTTTGAGCCTTGCCTAAAAAAGGCACTATGGGGGTGGCAAGAGCCTTTGCCAATATCCGGAAGCCCAGGGGTGACAGGTGCAAGCCGTCCCTTGAGAAGCAGCGTGGCTTGTCCAGCATGTCATCCCAAGCAGACAGACATTGGATCCCCTTAGAATGACACCAGTAATTAAGCCAATTGTTAAAACTGATCATTTTGTCTTTGTACTGTGGCATCATTCTTGGTGAGGGTAAGATGCTGCTCAGGGTCAGGGTCATACCAGCCTGGGCTACATAATCAGAGAGCTCCTCTATGTCTCTTTTCATGTAGTCCAGGGAGGTACGTCTCAGGTCATTCACACCGGCATGTACAATGACTGAGTCATATTTGTACTTGCTGTGGAGTGACCTGAGTGCTTGTGTTATGTGGCGGATTCTAGCTCCCGACAGGCAGCTTACTGTGACCCTCTCCTTGTTCAGTCTGGTGAGCGGTACGTCAGTGTGTCTGACTATGGAATCACCTATTACAAGTGTGTCTGGCATGTTGTTTGGCCTTAAGGGCTGTGACTGTTTAGCACACTGACTATGTGAACTATGTGTTGCATGTGCTATGTCTTCAGATGGTGTTTGCTTGGGTGTCTGCTTTGGAGGCCTCTGTTGTTTTGGTAGATTTTTAATCAGCCTCGAGTATGTTTTGTGTGTTTATGTGTTTGGTTTGCAATTGTGATAGTTCTATGTGAGACTGGGTTTGTGGTGTGCGTGGTTACCTTCTCCTCCTGACTGGTCTTGCCAGTACTGAATTGAGGGAGCTCAGCCTCCAGTTTGGCTATATAGTTGCATCTCTCGCATATATTTGTATTTGTTGGGAGGAGGAGAGGGTTGTCTGTGTACATGAGGCAATTGTAACATTGCCTCAAGATTCCCAGATTCACCAGCTGAACTGGAGAGGACGCTAGCAACTGACCCTTCGACATGCTAGAAATAGTGAAAAAGATTGCTGTGTAACTGAGTCAGAAAGGACCTATAGGGAAATGGGTACTCAAGGGAATTTAGGTGAATGAAGTACTTTCTTTTGTTTAAGAGTGCTTTACTTGTATAAATAAATGCTTTAGGAGCAAGTGCTGAGCTTTTCAGATAGAGTATAGGCTGTTTAGATTGCAAGTAGAACAGTTCTAAGGGAAAAATTGAAGAGCAGACTTTACGGAGCCAGAAATAGTTTAAACTTGATTAACCGGCGCTGCCCTATGCTGCTCTATGAGCAACTTTGCGCTAATTCGCGCTAAAACGCGCTAAAGCGCGCAAAAGCGGGCTTTATAGCAGGGGGTTGAAAAGAGCCAGGAATTGACCCAAATGGCCAATAAACTACTAGTTTCTGGGCTGGAACCAATCCTCTAGGGACAAATAGGTTGCTCAGTGCTCCCCACTCCCACTGGTGAGACAAAGAAGCTTCCTCTTATCCAAATAAGGGTATGGATAGCACAGGAACCAAGACAAAGCCCAGAGATCAGCAAAATCTGAAGATTGGACTATTCTAGTTCAGAAAAGCGGGAAAACAAGGATTTTTTTTTCTTTTTCACAGAGAAGGGAGAAAAGATGCAGTAACAAACAGTAAATGCTATAAAACGGCTAGCGCACTTTAGTGTGTTAGCCTAACAATTAAATTTGACAAAAATAACTTTTTAAAGTGCTAACAGTATAAATTCAACACAAGAACAGTAAAAACAATATGCAGAGCAGTTTTTTAAGCGAAATGCAGTCGAGATGCAATACTTTAAGCGAAAGCCAGAAAAAATACTTATAAATCCAGGAAAGTCACTCTTTCACTCTCTGCTGCTTGTAGAACTCTGCAGGACACCACGAGGAGCTGTGCTGAGTCTGTTACAAGTAAAAAGCGCGCAAAAGCGGGCTTTATAGCAGGGGGTTGAAAAGAGCCAGGAATTGACCCAAATGGCCAATAAACTACTAGTTTCTGGGCTGGAACCAATCCTCTAGGGACAAATAGGTTGCTCAGTGCTCCCCACTCCCACTGGTGAGACAAAGAAGCTTCCTCTTATCCAAATAAGGGTATGGATAGCACAGGAACCAAGACAAAGCCCAGAGATCAGCAAAATCTGAAGACTGGACTATTCTAGTTCAGAAAAGCGGAAAACAAGGATTTTTTTTTTTTTCTTTTTCACAGAGAAGGGAGAAAAGATGCAGTAACAAACAGTAAATGCTATAAAGCGGCTAGCGACTTTAGTGTGTTAGCCTAACAATTAAATTTGACAAAATAATAACTTTTAAAAGTGCTAACATTATAAATCCAACACAAGAAGAGAAAAAACTCTATGCAGAGGCAGTTTTTAAGCGAAATGGAGTCAAGATGCAATACTTTAACCGAAAGCCAGAAAAATACTTATAAATCCAGGAAAGTCACTCTTTCACTCTCTGCTGCTTGTAGAACTCTGCAGGACACCACGAGGAGCTGTGCTGAGTCTGTTACAAGAAAAAAGCGCGCAAAAGCGGGCTTTATAGCAGGGGGTTGAAAAGAGCCAGGAATTGACCCAAATGGCCAATAAACTACTAGTTTCTGGGCTGGAACCAATCCTCTAGGGACAAATAGGTTGCTCAGTGCTCCCCACTCCCACTGGTGAGACAAAGAAGCTTCCTCTTATCCAAATAAGGGTATGGATAGCACAGGAACCAAGACAAAGCCCAGAGATCAGCAAAATCTGAAGACTGGACTATTCTAGTTCAGAAAAGCGGGAAAACAAGGATTTTTTTTTTTTTTCTTTTCACAGAGAAGGGAGAAAAGATACAGTAACAAACAGTAAATGCTATAAAACGGCTAGCGCACTTTAGTGTGTTAGCCTAACAATTAAATTTGACAAAAATAACTTTTAAAGTGCTAACAGTATAAATTCAACACAAGAACAGTAAAAACAATATGCAGAGCATTTGTTAAGCGAAATGCAGTCGAGATGCAATACTTTAAGCGAAAGCCAGAAAAAATACTTATAAATCCAGGAAAGTCACTCTTTCACTCTCTGCTGCTTGTAGAACTCTGCAGGACACCACGAGGAGCTGTGCTGAGTCTGTTACAAGTAAAAAGCGCGCAAAAGCGGGCTTTATAGCACGGGGTTGAAAAGAGCCAGGAATTGACCCAAATGGCCAATAAACTACTAGTTTCTGGGCTGGAACCAATCCTCTAGGGACAAATAGGTTGCTCAGTGCTCCCCACTCCCACTGGTGAGACAAAGAAGCTTCCTCTTATCCAAATAAGGGTATGGATAGCACAGGAACCAAGACAAAGCCCAGAGATCAGCAAAATCTGAAGACTGGACTATTCTAGTTCAGAAAAGCGGGAAAACAAGGATTTTTTTTTTCTTTTTCACAGAGAAGGGAGAAAAGATGCAGTAAAACAGTAAATGCTATAAAACGGCTAGCGCACTTTAGTGTGTTAGCCTAACAATTAAATTTGACAAAAATAACTTTTAAAGTGCTAACAGTATAAATTCAACACAAGAACAGTAAAACAATATGCAGAGCAGTTTTTAGCGAAATGCAGTCGAGATGCAATACTTTAAGCGAAAGCCAGAAAAAATACTTATAAATCCAGGAAAGTCACTCTTTCACTCTCTGCTGCTTGTAGAACTCTGCAGGACACCACGAGGAGCTGTGCTGAGTCTGTTACAAGTATAAAAGCGCGCAAAAGCGGGCTTTATAGCAGGGGGTTGAAAAGAGCCAGGAATTGACCCAAATGGCCAATAAACTACTAGTTTCTGGGCTGGAACCAATCCTCTAGGGACAAATAGGTTGCTCAGTGCTCCCCACTCCCACTGGTGAGACAAAGAAGCTTCCTCTTATCCAAATAAGGGTATGGATAGCACAGGAACCAAGACAAAGCCCAGAGATCAGCAAAATCTGAAGACTGGACTATTCTAGTTCAGAAAAGCGGGAAAACAAGGATTTTTTGTTTTTTCTTTTTCACAGAGAAGGGAGAAAAGATGCAGTAACAAACAGTAAATGCTATAAAACGGCTAGCGCACTTTAGTGTGTTAGCCTAACAATTAAATTTGACAAAAATAACTTTTAAAAGTGCTAACAGTATAAATTCAACACAAGAACAGTAAAAACAATATGCAGAGCAGTTTTTTAAGCGAAATGCAGTCGAGATGCAATACTTTAAGCGAAAGCCAGAAAAAATACTTATAAATCCAGGAAAGTCACTCTTTCACTCTCTGCTGCTTGTAGAACTCTGCAGGACACCACGAGGAGCTGTGCTGAGTCTGTTACAAGTAAAAAGCGGCAAAAGCGGGCTTTATAGCAGGGGGTTGAAAAGAGCCAGGAATTGACCCAAATGGCCAATAAACTACTAGTTTCTGGGCTGGAACCAATCCTCTAGGGACAAATAGGTTGCTCAGTGCTCCCCACTCCCACTGGTGAGACAAAGAAGCTTCCTCTTATCCAAATAAGGGTATGGATAGCACAGGAACCAAGACAAAGCCCAGAGATCAGCAAAATCTGAAGACTGGACTATTCTAGTTCAGAAAAGCGGAAAACAAGGATTTTTTTGTTTTTTTTTTTTCACAGAGAAGGGAGAAAAGATGCAGTAACAAACAGTAAATGCTATAAAACGGCTAGCGGTCTTTATTGTGTTATTCTAACAATTAAATTTAACATAAATAACTTTCTTAAATGTTTACAGTATAAATTCAACAGAAGAACAGTAAAACAATATGCAGAGCAGTTTTTAAGCGAAATGCAGTCGAGATGCAATACTTTAAGCGAAAGCCAGAAAAAATACTTATAAATCCAGGAAAGTCACTCTTTCACTCTCTGCTGCTTGTAGAACTCTGCAGGACACCACGAGGAGTTGTGCTGAGTCTGTTACAAGTAAAAAAGTGCAAAAGCGGGTTTTATAGCAGGTGGTTGAAAAGAGCCAGGAATTGACCCAAATGGCCAATAAACTACTAGTTTCTGGGCTGGAACCAATCCTCTAGGGACAAATAGGTTGCTCAGTGCTCCCCACTCCCACTGGTGAGACAAAGAAGCTTCCTCTTATCCAAATAAGGGTATGGATAGCACAGGAACCAAGACAAAGCCCAGAGATCAGCAAAATCTGAAGACTGGACTATTCTAGTTCAGAAAAGCGGGAAAACAAGGATATTTTTTTGTTTTTGTTTTTCACAGAGAAGGGAGAAAAGATGCAGTAACAAACAGTAAATGCTATAAAAAGGCTAGCTAACTTTAGTGTGTTAGCCTAACAATTAAATTTGACAAAAATAACTTTTAAAAGTGCTAACAGTGTAAATTGAGCACAAGAACAGTAAAAACAATATGCAGAGCAGTTTTTTAAGCGAAATGCAGTCGAGATGCAATACTTTAAGCGAAAGCCAGAAAAAATACTTATAAATCCAGGAAAGTCACTCTTTCACTCTCTGCTGCTTGTAGAACTCTGCAGGACACCACGAGGAGCTGTGCTGAGTCTGTTACAAGTAAAAAAGCGCGCAAAAGCGGGCTTTATAGCAGGAGGTTGAAAAGAACCAGGAATTGACCCAAATGGCCAATAAACTACTAGTTTCTGGGCTGGAACCAATCCTCTAGGGACAAATAGGTTGCTCAGTGCTCCCCACTCCCACTGGTGAGACAAAGAAGCTTCCTCTTATCCAAATAAGGGTATGGATAGCACAGGAACCAAGACAAAGCCCAGAGATCAGCAAAATCTGAAGACTGGACTATTCTAGTTCAGAAAAGCGGGAAAACAAGGATTTTTTTTTTTTTTTCTTTTTCACAGAGAAGGGAGAAAAGATGCAGTAACAAACAGTAAATGCTATAAAACGGCTAGCGCACTTTAGTGTGTTAGCCTAACAATTAAATTTGACAAAAATAACTTTTTAAAGTGGTAACAGTATAAATTCAACACAAGAACAGTAAAAACAATATGCAGAGCAGTTTTTTAAGCGAAATGCAGTCGAGATGCAATACTTTAAGCGAAAGCCAGAAAAAATACTTATAAATCCAGGAAAGTCACTCTTTCACTCTCTGCTGCTTGTAGAACTCTGCAGGACACCACGAGGAGCTGTGCTGAGTCTGTTACAGAGTCGGTGAAGGATAGCAGGGCAGTCGTTGTGCTATGGAATGGCCTGAAGCCATGTTGGCAGTTTGCCAGTAGATTGTTTTGTAGAAGGTGGTTAAGTAGTTGTTTGTGAATACATTTTTCCATTACCTTAGCTATTGGGGAGAGTAAGGCAATAGGCCGAAAGTTAGAAAGCTCAATAGATGATCCACCTTTATGTAGAGGGATGATGTGGGATATTGTTAAGAGAAAAAGTTTTAAAAATATACTGTTATTTGTCTTTTTCCTCTTCTTGCAAAGTGAACATGTTATTTGTTGGGATATGCCTATCAAAGATGGGCCTCATCTGTGAACAAAATGCAGCATTGCTTATAAACCTAAATAATATCTGTTTTCTGCTCTTCAGAATAAAGAGATTTGGTTATAGCTTGGTGAAGCCTGAGATAAGGACGCACGGCCGAGTAAGAGTTAATTTACTGAAGCAGGCTGTGTGTCCTGGAAAATTTGAGCTACCATTGTTGAACTGAACATTCTGTGCTTCTTGAACATTCTGTACTAACTGTTGGTTTGAGGTAATTTGTGGTAAACATGTTTACCCTATATGTTTTCCATAGCCAACTGTCAATGGTCAAAAATGTAACAAAAAGTTGTTTTGCTTGTATAAAAGTTGATGTCAGTAAACAAGTTGACCAGAGGAGGAGATCATCTTGGCCAACATGCTGTGTAATCTGGTTAGCTGCTAATAAAGAAGTTTTTCATCACCTGAGGCAGATGTGACTCGTTTGAATTTTTCTTCTGACATTTTGGTCCTTCGGACCGGAAATCTCTTCGAAGATACGGATCAGACCGACAGAGAGACCAAAAAACCTATGCAGGTGAGGGTTTCTCATCTTAAGATTCCCTCGACTGAAAGCCCTCCAACTGATTTGTCGTTGAAAGGAGGCTGGCCGCTCTCTGATCCCTATCTGAGGGACGGTTTCTGAATGAAAAGGGGAAATGGAGTCTCATCTGGTTCAGGTAGGATGAAAACTAAATTTTCTTTTAATTTAATTTAACTTTGTCGACAAGGGTTTTACTTTTAGTTAAGGGTGGGTAGGATTACTTGTTAAGATTATTTTGTTAGGATCACCCGTTAAGATAGCCCCATTTTATAATAAGCCCTGTAAAATAACTTTGATACAGTCCTAAAATAAGAAATCTAGGGGAAACATGGGTTCGAGTTGCTGCAAGTGTGAGAGTGATGTCTGTTTAAATGTTGATGCTAAGTATATGAAAGGTTTAAACAAAAATAATGTTAAATTTTTGAAAAAGTGGAAGTTGAAATATGATTTTTATGGTACCCTGAATAAGAATGCCTGTGCAAAATTGGTTAGAGATTTGAAAAGAGATGCAGGAACTAGAACTAAAAAGCAAAGACAATTGGGATTTCCCCAAGCACAAAAATGGTTAGAAGAGGCAAATAAATGAGCTATAAAAGAAAAACAGTGCCAGGAAAAAGAAAAAATAAATCAAAAGGGATCACTGGTGCCAAGTGGAAAAGTAGCTTTATTTTTAGATAAGGAGGATGAGCATACAGTTTGTGCGGTACAAAGGCAGGCAACTGCCCCACCGTATGGGGAAATTGCTGCTGCCGTACTGGCGGAACCTCCTCAATATCAGTCTGAAGATGTGGGATCTGTACAGCAGGGTGGGTTATTGGCTGATCAAGGAAATGTTGTGAACCCTCCAATTTACCAGCAAATTCCCATAGTACCCAAGGTTGCTTTGCAACAGGTAGACCAGCCTATGCAGTTAAGGTCAGGACCAGCAGGGCAAGGATGTTGGGCCATTAAACTTTCTGACTACTCAGAAGCTCTTCCCTTAATACAAGTTGCAAACCCACAAGAAGGGGATGTTGGACAAGAGCCACCTATTTTAGTTTATCGTCCCTGGGCTAGAGAGGATATAAAACGAGCTACAGATGGTATTCCTCATCCCAAGGTTAATTTTCAAAAGTTTTCTGAGGACATAGTTGGTATGCGTTTAAGTTATCATCTAAATCGTTTAGAAGTAGAACAAGTAGTGCGACAAATCCTGGGTCCAGATTGGCACTTAGTTTGTGGTACTTGGACATGTAGGGCAGATGACGGCACTACATTAAAGCATAATTCTGGAGTGTTAGACACGCGAGTCACTGATCTGTTAAAGAGAATTTCTGATAAGTGGCGACCAAGAGCAGATTGGACAGTAATAAATCAGTGCATCCAAAATGATGATGAATCTGTAGATCACTATATTGTAAGATTGACAGAAGTGTTCAATAACCATTGTGGAATGATGATTCCGCAGGATCAGACCAATGATAGCCCGTATGAACAGCAATTGAAAAATGCTTTTTCTTAAGGGTTGTAGGGCTCCGATAAGTAGTTTTATAACTAAGCATATGGTAGATTATAGAACATGTAGACTGCAACCTTTGTTTGAATATGCACGGCATGCTGAGCGACATTTCAATTTAAAAAAGAAAAAGAAAGTACAAGTGTTAGCAGTAGGGGATGATGGTGGTATATTCTTGGTACAGGACCAAAGGGGGCAAGGGCGCCGTGGTGGCGTAAAAAAACATGGGGACCCAAAATGGGACACGTTAAATAAAGCGGGTGGACATTCAGATTGATATGAGGGGAGATTAAAACATGGAAAATGTTTTAAGTGCGGTAGACGTGGGCACTTCGCTGCCGACTGTGAAGAGTGGCAACATCCCCCACAGCTTACGAACAAGGGCTCCGCATGACTATATGATAGTAAAGGAAGGCGCCAAATTCATTATTGTGATTATTGTAGAGAAGAAGAAAATGAGAATGATTGTGATGATGATGAGGCAGACACTGTCTGCGATGAATGTCAGAACACTCAGAAGGAAGGGCGGGATTGTGACTGTGAAGTCATAAACCTGGCAAATTTGGGTATTGCTATGCATCTAGATCAAAAACCCATGATAGAGTTTTTGATTGAGGGACAGAAAGTGGAGTTTTTATGTGATTCAGGTGCATTGCGTACACTTTTGGGTCCAGTAGTTCTGCCTCCGAACTGCAAAACAGATGAGTTTGTCCTTGTGAAAGCGGCAAACGGGAAAATCTATAAGGAACCACTGTCACATCCTCTATTGTTCACAGATCCACAAACAAACCAAACTGTTAGGTGTAGGGTAATTATATCAAAAGTTTGTCCAGTTAATTTGCTGGGAAAAGATTTGATGCATTTGTTTGGAATAGCGGCAATTCCCACACCTAAAGGCATTGAGGCGAAAAGGTTAGCGGATGGCTTGGTGGTACAGGGAGTACAAGACTTGTTTTACTGGTATAGCCAGGACTTGATTTCAAATGGGTCGGGGAGGGTTGATACAGATTTGATCAACCTAGCTTTAAGTAAATCTAGGAGCGGGTCACCGCAGGTGGCGGCGCACTTACATTGTACAATGTTCTACAGAAAGGCCCCTGGTCCGGATAAAGAATTTGAAAAAGAACTCTTTAAGCACAAACGTGCAAGGATAATTTTGAATGATATGTTCTGGGATACACAAGGTAATACAGTAGTGACCTGTACTTTGACCAAGGAAATGAGTTGTTTATATCGCTCAGGTTATAGCCCACATATTTCAATTACTAAAGCGGTGGGGACACATTGGGTAGATTTGGCGAAAAAGGTAACGAATTGGGACACAATGTCCGAAAGTCAATTGAAAGATCAACAGATCCAGGTACAAAGATTAAATTGGGTGACTTGGGCACAACCAAGTGTGCACTTCAGGGATGACAAAACAGAAATGGCATGACAAATCCTCCTAACTCAAGAGGAAGATAGTGCGTTAAGTGCCTTACCTGTAGATTTATGGTCAAAAGGTAAAGGGGATGTAGGACTGATGAAAACAGCAGGTGAAGTTTGTATAACTCCAAAGTCAGGTTTTAGACCTCGTAAGCACCAATACCCGCTAAGTAAACAAGCAGAGGAAGGAATTAAGCCAGTTATTGAGCAGCTAAAACAGGTAGGAATTCTTGTTGAATGCCCAGATTCGCCCTTCAATACTCCGTTGTTTCCTGTAAAGAAACCGGATGGGTCATGGAGGTTGGTTCAGGATTTACAAGCAGTTAATTTGGCTGTGATCCCAAGAGCACCGGTGGTCCCTGACCCCTATACATTACTTAATGATTTACTACCTCAGCACAGATATTTTTCTGTCATAGATATAAGCAATGCCTTTTTCTCCATACCACTACATAAAGAGAGTAGATTTTGGTTTGCATTCACTTATCAAGGTAAAAGATACACCTACACCAGATTGCCACAGGGTTATTGTGAGAGTCCGGCAATATTCGCACAAGAAATGGCTGTGAATTTAGCTCAGTTTGTTCCCCCACAGGGAAGCCAGGTTCTGTTGTATGTAGATGATATTTTGTTGGCCTCACCCACACAGGAAGGTTATAAAAGGGATACCTTTGCCCTTCTTAGTTTTTTAGCTGAGCAAGGACACAAGGTAAATAAAGAAAAATTACTATTGTGGAAAGCACAAGTAAAGTACTTGGGTTATTTAATTTCGCAGGCAGGTAGACAATTGGAGAACAAAAGAAAACAAGCAATTCTTGAGGCACCTATGCCCACAACTAAGCGGGAGATGATGTCCTTTTTAGGTGTGACTAATTTTTGTAGAAGTTGGATCCCTAACTATGCTGAGGAAGTAGGGCCATTGACCACACTAATCTATGACACTCCCATGGCAGCTAAGAATAATATACAGTGGACAAATAAGGCAATACAGGCATTTAATAGAATTAAGCAATTGATAGCAGGATCCTCTGTTTTGGGTTTTCCGAACTATTCTAAGCCGTTTATACAAATGGTTGATTGTAAGGGAGGATATATGACTTTGGTTCTGGTACAAGTACATGGGGATAAACAGAGACCGATAGCTTTCTACTCCTCCAGATTAGATCCTGTTGCAAGGGCATTACTGCATTGTGTTTAAGCTGTAGTGGCAGCCGCCATGGCAGTACAAGCCTCAGCATCATTAGTTTTGTTTCACCCATTACAATTGCGGGTTCCACATTCAGTAGCTACTATACTTTTGCAAGATAAGATAACCTTTTTATCTCCTAGTCGACATTTGTCATGTATGACAGTGCTGCTGACACAGCCTCATATGACCGTAGAAAGATGTACTACTCTTAATCCGGCGACACTTTTGCTGACTCCAGAAGAAGGTACTCCACACATTTGTTTAGAGAGCATTCATGACAAAGTGCTTCCCCGACCAGATTTAATGGATATTCCGTTGGTAGATTCTGATCTCATTTTGTTTGTAGATGGATCAGCAAAGAAAGACACTGTAGGAAAAACACTAGTAGGGTATGCAGTCACCACAGAAACTTTTGGAGGCTAAAAGATTGTCAAACATTTATTCTGCACAAGCAGCTGAGTTGGTGGCTTTGACTCGAGCTTGTACCTTAGGGGAGGGTAAGAAAGTGACAATTTATACAGATAGTCAATATGCTTTCTCCACTGTACATGTTTTCACTCAACAATGGAAGAATAGGGGAATGGTTACTGCGACAGGCAAACCAATAAATCACAGAGATTAATTTTACAGTTGTTAGATGCAGTGCAACTACCACTTCAGATAGCGATATGTAAATGTTCCGCACATACCAATAGAAAAGATCCTGTCTCCAGGGGAAATGCACTTGCTGATATGGCTGCAAAAAAGGCAGCTCAAGAAAATGATTTGCTTTTACATGACAATGATTTAGAGCCCGGACACCTCTTAGACTTAGAGACACTAAAAGTAATGCAAACACTGACAGCACAGAAGGAAAAATGTTGTTGGGTAAAATATGGTATCACTCAACAGGATGGGTTGTATAGGGCATCAGATGGCAAAATGGTATTACCCTCAAACCTTTTTAGGTATGCGGCATTGGTTAGCCATGGACCTGCCCATGTAGGAGTACAGACGATGATTCAAATAGTGTCTAAGGTGTTTTGGTGTAAGGGGTTTTCAACTTATGCAAAGCAATTATGTTTATCTTGTTTATTATGTGCAAAGTATCATGCTCAGGGGGGAGTTAAAAAGTCTCAGCAGGCATTCCCTACCCCTCCATATCCATTCCACACACTCTGCATGGACTTTATTGAATTGACACCCTCAGAGGGAAAAAGGTTTTGTTTAGTCATTATTGATGCTTTTTCTAAATGGGTAGAAGCTTTTCCAGTAAAGCACCCGAATGCACAAACAGTAGCAAAGCTTTTGACTACAGAAATAATTCCCCGATTTGGTTTACCAAGACGCATTTACAGTGATAATGGGTCTCATTTTGTTAACCAGATTGTTCAGAAGTTGGGTCAAGTGTTTCAAATTGATCTCAAGTATCATTGTGCTTACCATCCCCAGTCAGCTGGACTGGTGGAAAGACACAATGGTGTCTTGAAGAGTAAGCTCCGCAAACTGATGGCAGAAACACATAGATCATGGACTGCGTGCCTTCCCTTGGCACTCCTGTATATGCGAATCTCACCTTCCTACAAAGGACTTATACCATTTGAACTTTTGTTTGGGAGACCATATTACGTCCCGCAGTGGCAAGGATTGTTGCCAGTGGAACCTGAGGGAAGTGAGGATCTAGCGGATTATATGAAGAAGCTGCTAAATGTCAAGTCTCTTGTAACCAATGACTCCTTTACAGATTCCAGAAATGAAACCATGTTAAGCGTGGCACCCGGGGACTGGGTGTGGATTCGAATTGTGAAGAGAAAGAATTGGTCATCCCCCAGGTGGGAAGGCCCATACCAAGTACTTATCTTGACACCTACGGCTGTAAAGATCGCTGAGAGGACTTTGTGGATTCATTTCACCCACTGTAAAAAACTCAAGACTTTTCCTTCTGCCATTGATATTGGTCAAACTCCACTGGACCTCTGAGCACAAAGTCTGGCTACAAAGGGGGATTAGCCCAATAGGGGTTAGTTTGTCTCAAACCCAGTGAAGAAACCAACGGCGCGAGGTAGTCCTTAGGGAGGATGGCCACGTTCAACTGGTACTTGAACTGTTACATGATGATGATTTTGGTGGCGAAAGTAAATATGTCCATGCGAGAAGGAACAGTTGCAAGAGAAAAAGGAATGGTGGTGCTGCAAGCGCAAACAGGTGTTACTACTGTGTTTAAGGTGAAACTTTGTGAAGGAATTTTGGACTGTTCTAAATGGAACAATGATAATTTCTTGACTCGTGCAAAATACTTGTGCAATAGAGACTGTACGTCCTGGTCAAATGTTTGGTGGTCAACAGATGTGAATGGATGGGAAACAAGTGGTGCAGTGATACCAGAGAAAGATAAAAGCAGGCAACAAAGAATAAAAATTGTGCATTTCCAAGGTAGCGAAGTAATTACTATAACCATTGTGTCACCACAAGAAAGTGATTCAGGAGTTTATGGAATCGGAGTGTCTCTTCCAATTGGAACTGATCCTTTGGGGACCCTCCAACTTAAAGTACAAAGCCTTAAAAACGCTACAAGTAAAGCAGATTTTGCCTTCACAGAAGAAGAACAATTGTTACTCGAGACGGGATTCGTACACCATAATGAATGGTTATCTTGGGTTAGATATAGTACCCGAGAAGCACATCATGTGAACTGTGTTTCTTGTGCTGAAGGTAAACAGCAATGTGAGACAGTCCCATTGATGCGAGATGAAGGTAACCTGACATGTCTGTTGAAATTATTCTTCAACAAAACTGAAGATAAATGCAAAAATTAAACAGTGTTTTCCAGTCATAAGCAAAGTTGAGAAACCGCCTGCAGCGATTTCCTATCCAGGTTCGTATATGTGCATTTCCAGAGATGGCACAGGGAAGAATTATGGCAATATGGGACAGAACTATTGTAATGTTACTGTGAATGGCAATGAAAATCCATTTCTGGAGAACCAAACTCATAGTTTAGCAGACGTATGGTGGTTATGTGGAGACAACAAACTCAGATCAAGGCTTACGATTCCCTGGAAGGGAACTTGTGCACTTGTAAAGTTAATTCTGCCATTCTACATCTTCCCAGTTCCAGCAAGCAATTTTGTAAGAGAACCTGAAATAAAGCCGAAGTGGTTGAGTAGGAGAAAAAGAGAGGCACCGAAGCAAATCCTTCGATAACGGTGTCTACATCGATAGCATTGGCGTACCAAGAGGTGTACCTGATGAATACAAAGCAATAAACCAAATAGCAGCTGGTTTCACATCCATCTTTGTCTGGATTCAGCCTAATAAGAATGTGGACTGGATCAACTACATTTACTATAACCAGCAGCGTTTTGTGAACTATACCAAAGATGCATTGAAAGGAATTGCTGGACAACTGGAGGCCACTTCGCAGGTGGCATGGCAGAATCGAATTGCGTTGGATATGCTTCTGGCCAAAGAAGGAGGAGTTTGCAGGACGTTTGGGACTTTCTGTTGTACATATATTCCAAACAACACTGCGCCTGATGGAAGTATCACTCAAGCTTTGAAAGGTTTGGAGATGTTATCCGAAGAACTGGCAGAGAACTCTGGGGTAAGTAATCCCTTTACAGACTTTCTACAAGCGTGGTTTGGAAAATGGAGTCATCTCATCAGCAGTTTCCTGGTGTCCATTGGAGTCACTGTGGCTATCGTGGTGGTATGTGGTTGTTGTTGTATACCCTGTATCAGAGGTCTTCTACAAAGACTGGTTGATACTGCTGTTACGAAGACGATGTACCAGCAATTGCAACAGACTGGTGAAAGTGAATACATTGAAATGTGACTTTTTGCAAATGTTTTTGAAGTTTAAAAGTTTGTCTTGCCAATGAAGTAATGTATGCAAAGAAAAACTTAGTTTTTACCATATATTGCTGAAATAAAAGACAAATAAAAAGTGTTTTCAGGGGGGAAATGTTAAGAGAAAAAGTTTTAAAAACATACTGTTATTTGTCTTTTTCCTCTTCTTGCAAAGTGAACATGTTATTTGTTGGGATATGCCTATCAAAGATGGGCCTCATCTGTGAACAAAATGCAGCATTGCTTATAAACCTGAATAATATCTGTTTTCTGCTCTTCAGAATAAAGAGATTTGGTTATAGCTTGGTGAAGCCTGGGATAAGGACGTACGGCCGAGTAAGAGTTAATTTACTGAAGCAGGCTGTGAGTCCTGGAAAATTTGAGCTACCATTGTTGAACTGAACATTCTGTGCTTCTTGAACATTCTGTACTAACTGTTGGTTTGAGGTAATTTGTGGTAAACATGTTTACCCTATATGTTTTCCATAGCCAACTGTCAACGGTCAGAAATGTAACAAAAAGTTGTTTTGCTTGCAGTATAAAAGTTGATGTCAGTAAACAAGTTGACCAGAGGAGGAGATCATCTTGGCCAACATGCTGTGTAATCTGGTTAGCTGCTAATAAAGAAGTTTTTCATCACCTGAGGCAGATGTGACTCGTTTGAATTTTTCTTCTGACAGATATAACAACTTGACGGTGGTGGGCATTTAGCATACCATCTACCTGAGTACACAGGTCACATACCACTTGCTGTGCTCCTAGGGATGATCTGTCTATATTATAATTAGCTTGTGTATTTGTTTCTATAATGGAACTAATCCCCCATGATTTTGTTCATCTACTGTGTCTCCATGGCTGTGGCAGCAATTCTTTATGTGTGTTGATGCTGTCTGTAATATAACCAATACCACACTTAGATTCAATGATTGTCCACAATTTGCAGTCCTCCACAAAGCTGGTTGGATGAAGGATGTGTAAGTCGTTCTTGACATCTGAGACTTAAATAATGAACAGGAAAGGGCCTAGCACAGAGCTCTGAGGTGTGGACCTGATCACTGGACTCTAGATATAGGTCACTTCACACACTTCAACATATTTATCTGTCACGTATGTGATCCAGTGGTCTATCCACTTGGTGATGTATGTGTTTATGGCCACTTGTGACAGTTTCTCAGTAATACCTCAGTATGAATTTGTATCAAATGCCTTGACCAGGTCAGGCTACACAGGATGACAGTGTTGTAATCATGTATGCCCTTGGTGATCTTGTTGAGGAAATTGAACAGGTGTAACAAACATGATGTAGTCTGAACAAATTACACATGTGTTTGGTATCCAGTCAGAGTATTAACTGTATCCTTTTAGAGAAGGTCCATGACTACTTGCTTGTCAACCTCACACATGAGGAGAGTCAGGATGGGTCTATACATGCAAGCATCAGGTGATGCCCCCCAAGTCAGAAGGATGTATGTTGATGTACACCTCTCTATGGGAACATAGGCCATCTGGAGGCCGTGTTGAAGTTTGGATACAACTGGGTCTGGTAGGTCCATAATTTGAGTCACGCTATCACGCTATAGGCAACCTGTGTTGTTGTCAGGGCCCATTGATTCTGTGTTATTAGCCATAGACAGCACACAGATAAGCTGCCCTCCTTAGAATAAAAACTGAGTTATATTTGAATATATACCTTGGCTGATGGCCAGTGGTGACAGGGAGGTGATGTGTGTGACAAACTGTCAGCTAGCAGATTGTCTGTTTCCTCCAGTTAGTTATGTATGGTGGCATCCACATTCAGATCTGTACTTAGTTGTGTAGTCCCCTTAACGTTTCACATTTATTGGAATAAATGAGCTGTGAAATGACCTCCAAATACAACTTTACTTATCACATTCCACACATGGGTACTTTTGCACACAGTCGTACAACTGTACCAATATCACGTACTTATATCAGTTGCACAACATATGATTATATGTGTCTGAGCGGAATGATGCTGTATCAGGATGCATTAGAGATCAGTTGCTTGAGGCTCATGCAGAACATTTCCTGACCTGAATACTAATAGTCACTCAATGGTGCTGCTGACCACCTCAATAATCCTTGGGTATAGCAACACAATTACACATACAATTAATTTCACAAGGTTGCAATTGAATCAGAACACGATACATTGTTTGTGTATTTCGCAGCATAACAACATGTGTACAAGACAAGACTTGAGTGACCCTTTAATCAAAATGAATTTATATCGATGTCTGTCTCAGAACATTTAATGATGGTATGTAGACACTTGCACACCTGTGCCGTACTGCAAGTGTCACTGTGATGGCAGAATGTGAACTGTGTAGAAGGTTGATTTGCACCACTACAACACTTGTCCTAATGCTCCAGTGATATACATAACAGTGTATCATAACATGTCAACAGTTCTCAAGAGGGATATTATTACAGCTGTTATAGAAGGAACATGTAATGCAATGGCAGCAATGGTCTTCAGTACATTATCTCACATCACAGATTGTAATACCCTTTTGAAGCCATACTGTACATCCACACCTCAATATTGCACATGTCAATGACAGCAACATTGACATGTCAACTGTTCAATGGGCCATAGGACATTATTAGGTTAATGGCCATCATCACATGAAATTCTAGCCATTATTATACCATGTAAACAAAATCCCTATATTTATATTATGGAAGATAATAAGACTATTGTGTGTATGTATATATTTTTAGATTGCATTACATCCTGCCACTGTCCATATGGGACATGTGTACCACATCATGACAGAATTATCAATCACACATGCAGTGGTCAGGAGATGGCTTGCAGAGGCTCATGGAAGGACTCTACTTCATGATGTGTGTATGCATATTTGACATGAGGACATCTTCTACTCCTTTTTAATTTCTCCAAATCTTTTGTGTTTCTAATACCATGATGGGAATGGACCCCGTTCCAAAGTCAAAGTATGATTAAAGTTCATGAAATTAGTATTGTTTCACTCATTGATGTCACCCAGTAATGCTCTTCGCAGCGCCCTCAATGAGCCCAGTAATGACCCCTTCTGTAATTCGTATGGAGCTACATGTACTGGTAGCATATCTAAATACAATTGTAGACTCTTTTTTTATAAGACCCCATTGCTCCTACTACTATTGGAACTATCTGGGTATCTTTCTTCTACATTGCTCTCATTTCTGCTGCAAATCCAGATATTTTATGACTTGTGTCTCTCTGTGCACAGGACACTATAGTCACTGGGTGTGGTGATTGCAATGATCAATGCTACTTTTGTCTCCTTTTCTTGGACCACTATATCCAGTTTTCTGGCATCTATCTTTTGAACTGTTGGTAATGGATGACCCCATGTGATGTAGACTTCTTCATTTTCTACGATGCTTTGTGACTCATGTTTCCAGTGTTTTTCAGCCACTTCTGTACCATAATGTTTGCACAATACCCAGTACAACAGTCTTGTCACATTATTATGCCTTTCAATATACATCCTTCTGACATTAGTATGTTGCAACCAGCAATGAGATGTGCAACTGTTTCCAATTCGGTTTTACAAAACCTAAATATGTCTCTTTCTCCCACATGTTCAATGGACTTTGTAAACCAACATGTATGCAACCCACTATCCTGGGCCGCCAATATTAACCTTTCATCTCTTGGTTTGACTTCTCCTCTCCTCAACCATTCCTGTATTTGTTCCTGATCAGTATGAGGTTCTTCCAGAAGTTTTCTATACTTGAAAATATATTTATGCATTTTCCACATTTCTTGCCTTCTCATCTGGTCCTTCACCTTATATTCTTTCTTTTGCCTTTTTGGCACATTCAGTTTTTCCCTGATTTTTAACTATTTCTGGTTTGATTTCCATTCCTGCTCGATGCCGATATATTTATGCTAGATTAGCAGAGAAGTCATCTTAGATTTATTCTCCTTGTGTTTCAAAACTTTCACTATGTTTAGGTCTCGTGAGGTCAGCAGATATGAAAACACAACCCATGGCTATTTTTATTGATACAAAACTTAAACATTTTCATACAAAATACTCTCATATCCTTATAGACTCTTGGGATTTCTTGAATAAAATTGGAAAAACAGTATATTTTGTGAATTCTATTTTTCTGACTATAGATGTCAAAGATTTGTTTTCAGTGATTCCCCATGAGATCGGAATGAAACAGATGATTTCATAATTTGGTTTCCTAACAGCTGATGAATATAGGTTAGTGTTGGAAAATATGGAAACAGTCTTAAAATATAATTATATATACTTCCAGGGAGAAATTTACCATCAACTACATGGGGTGGCTATGGGTTCCTCATGTGCACCCATATATGCCAGTATAGTTATGCTGCATTGGGAGAAACATTATGTTTTCAGATCCCATTACTCAGATTATATTCTAGAATATTATAGATTTTTGGATGATATTCTTATAGTTTGGGGGGGGGTGAAGACTTGATACCAGAATTTATGAATTATCTGAACCATACCACAAACTTTTTGGAGTTTACTTATAAAATTGATGTTGAGGAGGCCCATTAATTCGATGTTAAAATAACAAAAGATAAACAGAATAAAACGTATCAGTCAAGCATATTCCAAAAGAAATGCTTCTCCAATTCATATTTACACTATGATAGTGACCACCCATCGTTTCTAAAAAACAATATTGTTAAAGGCCAGATGGTTCGTATTGCTCGGATGACATCTGATAGAGACGATTTTCTGAAAGAAATGGAATTTGTCCATCAGTTATCCAAGGAAAGGGGATATCCTGATAGGGTTATTGGTCCTACTAAAGATAGTATTATACAAGGTTGGAGTAATACCTACAAGCCACTACTTAATAATGAATGTATTTATAGACAGAGGGGAGGGAACATCAAAGAAGGCAAGGAACAGTGTATTTTTTGTATGATCTCTCAGCTTGTCAAGTCTTGTGGTAGTAAAATTATGCAGTTCCATTATATCAAAGTCAAACTTCTCTGCATCAAGCTGTTTCACTGTATTTCTGGGTGATCTGTATAAGGTATCAACCAGATAAAGAAGTTTGCCTTTTGTGTAGACCATTTTGAAGTTGTACTTTTGTAATTTGAGCGTCATTCTTTGTAATCTTACTGGAGCAGTATGCATAGGCTTCTTTAAAATAGTGACTAAAGGTTGATGATCAGTCTCAATCTGAATAGCTCAGCCATAAATATAACCATGGAACTTCAAACACGCAAACACAATTGCCAAAAGATTTTTCTAAATTTGAGCCTACTGTCTTTCAGTTTGGGTAAGAGGTCTTGATGTATAGGCTACTCGTCTGCCCTCTTGAAGAATAACTGCACCTAGACCAGTGTCTATGTTGCCTCTGTCTCTGATTCTATCAAAAGAAGGGCCAGAGAAGTAGTATTTTTGCCTTCTACTATCCACTGTTACATCTTCCTTCTTATTATATTTCTTTCATGTCTCCCTTTTTTACACTATTTCTCTCTCCTTTACATACCTTTTTTAAGTAAATCCTTTAGTAACATCACTACACTACTAACTTCCTTTATCTACTATTGCCTTTACCTGTATGATGTCCCTGTACCTTCAATGTGCTCTGTTTATGACTCTTGCCCTCTTTGCACACCCTGTGCTAACCTCTATGCTTTACTGCACATGTTAACATTGTTTGATTATTTTTATATGTTTATTATATTTGCTATTTTAATTGCAATATTTGCTTTTTTTGTTGTTTGTACTTGTATTTGTATGTTATCATGTCTTGGAGCTTATCTCCCTGGGCCTCTACTGAAAATGGACATATATCCAGTTAGACTAGCCCAGTCAACAAATGTAAAATAAAAAATAAAAATAAATAATAGACCAAACTTAAAACATCATAAGAAAGAATTACTGGTTTATTGACATCATAGTATCTTAATGTAGGTGGGGTGGCAATTTTCTGCTTGAGGTCATCAAATTCTCTCTGGTGCTGTTCCAACCATGACCATGCAACATTTTTGCATGTCAGCTCTCTTACAGGAGCACCCAACTCACTGATGTCTGGTATAAAATTTCCCAAATAGTTAACCATACCAAGGAAACATTGTAGATCTTGGACATTGTCCAGAGTTGGCATCTCAAGAATGGCTGCTTGCTTGGATGGATCAGGTCTTAAGCCAGTGCTAGTGAATAAATGACCTACATATATAACTTCTGATAGTCTGAATTTATACTTCAAAGGACTGAGCTTCTAGTTCACGTCACGTGCTGTGTCTAGAACCTTCTTGAGGTTTCTCTCACGCTCTGCTTCACCATTGTCTCCGACCAATAAATCATATACTATTATGGCACATGGATAACCCCTACAATTTTGCTCCATTGACGCTGAAAGACTTGACTTACAGAATTTATTCCAAAAAGCATTCTGAGGAATCTATATCTACCAAATGGAGTACTGAATGTAGTCAGTAGTGAAGATTTGCAATCAAGCATCACTTGCCAAAATGAACTCTTTGCATCTAGGACAGAAAAAACAGTGGCGTTTGGCATCAGGGCTGTGACTTCCTCAACTGTACTCATAGGATGATAAGGTCTCTTTAATGCTTTGTTAAAGTCTCTTGGGTCAATGCATATTCTGATTTCATCTGAGCTCTTTTTGTGAGCAGCAACCATGGAAGATACCCTTCCGGTTTGCTCTGTAACTGGACAAATTACACCTTGCTACACCATTTTATCCAAATGGGCTTTGACTTTGATCTGCATAGCTATCAGAACTCTCCTTGCTGGTCTAACCACTGGACTGACCTCTGGGTCCATTTTCATGGAGTACACAACTGGAAGTTTGCCTAGCCTGTCATTAAAAACATCAGCATACTCTGAGAAAATAGCATCGGTGAAACTGGAACTGTTCTGACATGATGGACTTCTTTGGTAAAAGAAAGCAGTTTCATTCTCAAACTGTCTCTGAAACCTAACAATGACTGCACAGGTCTTCAAACTACATAGAATTGCAAGCTGTAACTGTTCCCAGTCGAATAGCATGAACGCACTACTGAGCCTTCGGTTTGAATTTATTCACCTTCATAAGCAACACATTTTGTACAATTTGCCAAATTAAGATGCTCACTAGCTCTCACCTTAGCAAATGTTTCTGCTGACATAACATTACACTTTGAACCAGTGTCTCCTTTGAGCTCTGTGGGCTTGCCATTGATCAGGACAGCACAAAACACTTCATTCCTTGCCAACAAATCTACTGCATTAATCTTTTAACCAACTACTATACACTATCTACATAGAAAGTAGGCTTGCAGCTTTCTACATGATCAACTTGCTTTTTTAAGTGAACCTTATTTATAACTGAGTGAGGTTTGCTTGACTTGTAAAATTTTTGAAAATAGTTCCATTTTTTGCACTTGTGGTATTGCTGACCATATGCTAAGCACTTTTCTCTTTTAGACTCATGATTGGCACCACAATTATGGCAGTTGACAATAAAACATGAGTTGGGTTTTGCCGATTCACCCTTGTACTGCACTGAGCATGTCTGTTTTGCTGAGTCTTAGAACTAGTCTTAGAACTTGCTGGAAAGCTATTAGGTTTCCCAAGAAAACCTGTAGGGGCTGCAGCTGCCACGTGCTTAGGCCTGCTTCTGCTAGCCATGTGCTGCATGCTGTCTATGTTTGCTCTGGTGCCTGCTGAAACCATGCTTTTATTACTTGCAAGTATACTTGTGTGTCTTTCTGTGAACTCATGGATTTGACAAATCTCAATAGCTTTGCTCAACATTAAATCACTGTCACAAAGCAAAATCTTTCTCACTGCAACATTATTAACACCACACACAAGCCTGTCCTTTATTAACTCATCTTTCAGATCACCAGACCTGCATGTTTTAGCGTTGTTTCTCAAGTCAGTAATGTAAGCTGCAAAGGTTTCACCTGGAGTTTGGTCTCTTGTATAAAATAAATGCCTTTCTAATGTAGCATTTGCTGGGGGTTGCACATCTCTCTAAATTTACATCTAAAGCAATCAGGGTCCTCACATGATTCAGCCGTTACCACAATATGATGGTTTTGCCCCTCTTCTGCATACATTGCTGGTCCATACACAAATGAATGCTCTTTTTCAAAGGCCTCTGGCCCTGCTAGGATAAGCAAAATGAATGCCCTGGTACATGCAGCATTGTCAGAAAAAGCAGTTGCTATGAAGATATTGCATTCCTACTCAAATACTGTCCAATTCTCTTCAATATTATAATCAAATACAAGTGGACTTGGTCTGAGAAATGCTTCTGCCATATTAACACACACCAGTGAAGGCTATTGCAATTATGTACAAACATACACACATGTACATGTGCCAGAAATTCATGCCAGTACTTGTAACTATACCCAATAGCATAATAAGCCTCTGAAACAACTGAACTTTGTGAAATACTTTGTGAAATAAGTCCATGGCACAAGAACACTTTTGAAATCACTGTACTCTGCAAAACCACCTCTTATCAGTGTAAGAAACATTTCAAAATGATTGCACTTGTGAATAAACTCTATACAGCACACTAAACCCTTCCAAAATGGTTGTACTTTGCTAAATAATTCTGTACAGTGTAAGAAACACTCTGAAATGGCAGCACTCTGCGAATAAGTGTACACAGCACAAGAAACTTTTCGAAATGGCTGTATTCTGACTGCACTTTGCAAAATAGTTGCACTTTGCACACAGTAAACTCTTCAGAATAAATGCATAGTAATAAAGCATACACTGTAAGCACTTTACATACTCTGAGATACTTCAAACAACTTTAGTTATGCTTTGAATAGCTCTGGTTAATGCGAAATAATAGCTCATGTCAAAAATAGTCATTTGCCAAAAAATATGCAGTCACTTTGCTTTACTTATGCTTAATTTGCCCTTTTTGCCCTTTTTATTATATTTATTATGCCCATTCAACCTCTTTTCATGCTCATTGTACGTTTCTTCTGCTCGTTTTACTCTACACATGCTCATTTTACTTTAAACAAGCTCATTATGTAACTTGGAGGCAACTCTAAACTCCTTATGAACTTTTCTGATAGTTTTATTAAATACTGTACCTCCAAACATTTCATTTAATCAGGAATGTGTTTTGTGCCTTTTGTTTGATTAATAATAAATTTTTCTGCTACTCATTTGATTAATAATGCATCATGTGCCCTTTGAATGCTCTGTATTATTTATTTTATAAAATAAATCATTTGTGCAAGTTTTAGTTACCTGTAGTTCATTTATGGCCCTTTTTTACCTTCAGTCTGTTTAACATGCCTTCACTGTTAGCTCTGCACCTTATGGCTTAGAAAGCAGTCTCTTAAATCCCAGTTCTGACACCATATCACTCGTCTGGTCAGGATAAAACAAATGAGCATCCATGTGTTCTGTTCAAACAGCTTTATTATATACAAACACATTAGGAATGAGGCTTAGTAACTTAAACTTGAATAAACTTATAAACAAGCTGACTACTGCACTCATACATGTTCGCACTGCTGCCTGCATGTGCTCAGTATTTATATGCAAGTGCCACACTTGGAAATGCTTCTTAAAGATACATCACACACATTGTTCTACAGTTTGAATCCAGCTGTATCTAATAATTTTAAATATGCATTCATAATGTAATTAAATAATTCTTTATTCTACTTTAACTGTGTGTTTCCTTAGCACAGCAGGGTTAAGCAGCATTGCATAGAGGTTAACTGCACCATGGCATAGAACATGAACAGCCATTCACTATTGCTTGGCACTGGTGTGCAATAAAAAAACTCCATGCAAACACAGAGGGCAAAAAGTGAAGAGCTTTATTGGGGATTTTTTAAGTATGTGTGTGGTATGTGATTCTATTTTTTGACCAGATTAAAATGAGATAGATAGGAAAGTGGTGAAATGGGTGGCTAGCAGGGGGAAGAACAAAGGGAAAGCAATATAACAATGTGCAGGAGGGAGGTAGTAAAGAACCATACCTATCCACTTCTTTAACAGTATAAAATGAAAATATGTATAAAATATTGCCTGAATCTGGATGGTCACCTCAACAAACAAGGGGGACAACAATGCAATCATGTTGTACAGTCAAATGGATCGAATCAAGTATGTCAGGAAGACACATGCAAATTGGAGAGCTATGTATGGGATGATATTTTTTGGGGGGGACAGGTGCCTATCTATGATGTTTTTATTTGAGTAAGACAGGAATGTTGAGTAAGGAATATAGGTATTTCTGGGTCAGGTAAGTAGTTTAGGTAAGGAAGCAGATGAGGACAAACTAGACAAGACACAAGGATGGTGAGGGACACAACAGGTTGGGGGACATCATGATTGGGGATGCACATGCCAATTAAGCATGGGGACAGTGAGAATCTAGTCCTCACTCACAGAACTGCAATCACCATCTCCTTACTCTGTTGGCTGTTGGAGTGATGGATATCTTTGCTTTTCCACCACTACAGAGAGCATCATCTTCATTTGGCAGAGGTATGCACCAATGGTACTCTCCATGACCTCATGTATCAAACCTGGCATCTCCTGGTGGGTGTCAAAATCCTCACCTCTGCCAATACTCCCAGAGGGTACCATTGCACCAGCTGCTGGGGTAATGCTACCAAATGTGGAGGGCCCAGGTAGTACAGGGACAGCCAAGCAGTACTGCCAGGTTGGATCCCAGATGTGCTAGGCATCGGTGCAAGAGCCTGTGGAGCAGGGACAAGCTGAGCCACAGTGTTTGGCCTCCCTCCCTGTGCTGTAAAGCATTTTGTGAGTTGTCAGAAATTGATGACATCAAAATGTTGTGACCACACATATAAAAATAAAAACGAGAGATAAGTGTTGGGGTAAGATAAAAAAAGAGATAATTAGTGCCATCATATTGACATACAATAAATTAATACAATATAACAAATTTACTTCTACTTTTACATTTAAGTATACTTTTTAACTACTATAAACTATAACTGATGATTGCTCCAAGTAATCCTTACAATATGCATGTGTTGCAAATATACTTGTTCAAATTATACAGATTAAGTTAACAGCATGGCATGTATGCCACTTTTGTTGAAATTATTATGTAATATTTTTAAATTATTTTACTATATATTTGTTACTTGTGGTATTTGAACCCACAATGTCTGACTACAGTATTACAACTCACTCCTATGTTGGCTTGTGCTACAGACTGAAGTATGCACGCTTGATTTTACACTTAAACTATTATTGTTATTAAAATGTAATTGTTAAATGTTCACATGCAACATTATTTGGTAATTGTAATAAAATGTCACAATTGTGCATAGATGTCACTGATATTCTGTTTGCAAGTAAATGTTAAAAGAAAAAAAAAACAACCTCAGTTGCATCAAATACAGCCAGCAGATGGGCTATAGTATACACACAGTTCAAATCAATTGTACAGGAGGGTATAAATACCTACTAGTGGTAATAAACAGCCAAAATGATCAAATCAGACAAAGGTCTATAGTTTAATAACCTAATAAAGCAAATGTATAACCAAAGTGTTGGGCTGGTATACGTTCTATTCTCACAGCGTAAAGCAGATAAACAATAGTGCAATATTACAGGGGGAGGGGTACTTTCTCAGTTTTACACTGACTGTGTGAACATCCTGTTTTTGTCTTTAGTATTCTATTTGGATCTTTGTATAAGAACATCTGTTCTTGTGCAAATGCTGGTAAGTGCAGAAAAGCATGTTTTTTTAAGGAAACACATTGTAACAGTGTCATATGATAGAAACATGTCATGTTGTCCATTCTTTAAAAAAGCAGATTTTTCATTTTTGCTCTCACTGACAATGAAATGCATACATTCTGTTTTTAAGTCTGTAAGGAAAGATGTCCATTCAGCGTGTTCCTTATTTTTCAAGCCACAGTCATTTAGTATGGATGCTGATCACATATTACTAAACTCTGTTTCTGCATTCATGGATACATGTTTTTTCCCAAAGGGGATAACTATACATTTCTTGGCATTGAGCTTGAGCCCATGGCTCTGGCACCAAGCATCTGTTTCTGTAAGGCCCTTTTGTGGAGTATCTACATATTTGTGGCCAGTCTTGTTCAATTTTTTTTACATATCTTTACTCTATCTTGTATAGCTGTAATAAAGCAATTTTAAGCCATCTCTTGTTTTTTTAAACCATCTCTTGTATAAAAGTTTAACACTAACAGCATATTCTGGTTGATCACAGATGGACTTGGGGTGGACGTGTCAGCAAGTTTCAGTTAAAAGTATTGTTAATGGACATATAAAAACAAATAATTAGTCCCATTTTGGTATTGGTATTGTGATGATTGTGTTCTTATCTTTTGCTTACCTTCTTCCAGGACCATCCTCCCTAGCAAGTGTGGAATCATCTGCACATGGTAAGGCAAACAGTTTTATTTCAGTACTGATGACCATTTGACAGAAATAAGCATTTATCTGTATGTGTGAGGTGGGTGCAAGGAGTGAGTGCGTATTGCTGCACCGCCTGTGATAGTGGCACTAGTATTAGCTTGTTAGCAAATATTAAATTCTAGTAGTGTAGGTATTCATTTCTTTCCTGTGTTTGTTGCTTATTATCACAGGTGATCTTGACAGTGGAAGTGTAGGACTCTTACTACCTGATGTCAGAGTATTGGTAGACTTTAATGATTATGGTGGCAAAACAAAGGCACAGTCAAGGGATGGAGAGGTTGAATTTGACACTGAGGTTAACATTCAGCCATCCCATATATTTCCATCAGACACAGCCAGTAGGCCTAAGCATACTTATTCCAGGGAGCCCTCAGATATTGGAAAGGTGGAGGGTGATACACTTGATCAGGTTCATGTAGTTACTGTGGCTACAGTGCCAGTTGAGTCTAGCTATAGCCCAAGTGTGGGTGAGGTGCCATGCAGGAGGGTTGTTAGGGTTGTTCAGATGAGGCCTGCTGTCCACCTTCCATTCGACATATGTTTAGGACCATCATGGCAGCACAGGTATATTCCAATAGGGTCTCCGAGGAAATGCTTAGAGTTGTAGATGTTCCACAGGCTGACATGTGTGACTGTCTCTACTGTAGTGCCAATTTAATGGATCATATAAATGGCATGCTGGAATGGGTGGTGTCTGTGATGGAATGCCTGCTGGGAGGGGAATGGCATCCATGTGGATGTAGGTCAGCCACATCAACTGATGTTAGCCGACATGGCCATGCCCAATCAAGCTCCTGTAGTGGCACTACTTCCACTGATCCATCAGTGGTTTAGGTGTACACACCCAGACATGGTAAGCCATGGGGTTGTGGTGTTGTGTGTACTTGTAAGGAGAGATCAGTCAGCAGACAGCAGTCACATTCAGGTAGCAGCATCCCATCTGACCGTGGGCATGGACATGCCAGTACAAATCCTGGCAGTGCCATTTTTTGCAGTCGGGGATGACAACAATAAACTGTTACCCCTACCATGCAGAGCTCAGACCTTTCTGACATACTAAGATGTAGAGCTAGCACAAAGCTTAGCTGTGCTCTTGAAGACACTCACACACACACATTTCACCTTGCGTCCCCATACAGACACACACATACACATAACAGTTACACGGATCATTTTTGAGGCTTATAGCTCATTCTGTCGCAGTGCCCATTTGATACTTTATCCAAATGTCTGCCTGTCTATCTATCTTACTCACATGTACTCACTACATTTTGTGGCAGCCTAGGCCTCCTGCCCTCCCAAGCAACACCTTGTGAAAATGATGATAACTATGCCATATCCGTTATTTTCTGTCTTTTGGATTTAAGGATACATAAGTCTTTTGTCTGATGCTCAGGATGCATAGCTGACTTAATGCTTAGTATATCTGTGTTTGTGATGGTGTTTTACAAATTATAGTGCTTTGTTACAGGTTCTTGTAATGTGTACATCCCTCTCAACCTCTTACACCAACAAAGCTGGACCAAGACATAAATAAAAGTGGGAAAAAAGAGTCAACAATAGGGACACTTGAAATATGTTGGTCTTACAAACTTAGAAAATTGTAGAATAACAGGTTCTGCATTGCCGTATGATATTTCTGAAGGATACAAAGTCTGAAACTGAAATGTGTGTCATTATTTTCTAACTTCAATCTTTAAAGATTTCCAGTACAAAATTATGAGGCCAAACTGTGGATATTCTATGAAAATCTGTATATGTAAAAGGTATAAATGTGTGAATCTTTGATGCATGAGGCCTACAAGTTGATGGAGGACACATGTATTGACATAAGTCAATGCTGTCACATATTGATGTCATTGCTGTAAAAATCACCCACCTTATATGTACTTACACTAGCAAGTAACACAATGCAAGGATATGCCATTCATTTGTCTTCTTAGACAGTTATTTTTTTTTATTCCAAGTTTAACACTTAGTTTGAAAGTCCATCAATTTCAACAGTTTTAATCTGGGGTTCTGTCTGATGCTATCAGTACACAGCCATTACATGGATAAGTAAAGGTTGAGAGTGTTGCCTGGTATCAATGTTACTGTATGTATGTGTGTGGAATGAAGGTTTTACCTCCTTAGGTGGTGAGCGTGTGTGCTATCCATTACATCATGGCCACTGAGAGGGCATATTTGGCATGCTACATCTGCCTAGACCCACTGCAGCTGGTTGTTCCCCCTCTGACTATTCACCTCAGTGTGGCTGCGGTGACCTTGCCAGTGGTGGTGGGATGTGTGGCCCTTCCACCTTGGTGTTCCTACTGAAGGTGCCTACTCAGGATAATATTATGAACCATGGCACAGATGGTGAAAATTTCAACACATGTATGGGGATTGCTGCGGGGCTCCCCAGATGTATCTAGGCACTGGAACCATACCTCTCAACTGTACAGATTTTCAGAGAAAGTCCAGATTTTTGCCTCATATTTTCTGTGCGTTTCTCATAAAATTTATGATTTGCTGGATTTTCTTGGCAAATCAATGAGGACTGAATTCACTAAATAATGACAGTCATTTGAGTTTCAGATTTCAGATTCTTCAGAAAATACATGGTAACACAAGACCTTTTATTGTAGAAACTTTCTAAGTTTATAAGAGAAATATCTAAAATCTGTCCCTATTTTTGAGGTGTTGCCTCCCATTATTTTAGGCATTGTCCAGATTTTTTTGTGCTAAGAGGTTGAGAGCTATGACTGGAACCATGACTTCAGCAGCCCAACACACACTCTATGATATTTCTTGTTTGAGCATGTGCCTCATTATAGCATTCTTCAGTTGGAGTGTGTGTGTGTGTGTGTGTGTGTGTGTGTGTGTGTGTGTGTGTGTGTGTGTGTGTGTGTGTGTGTGTGTGTGTGTGTGTGTGTGTGTGTGTGTGTGCACGTGCGCGTGTGCACGCATGCATGTGTGCGTGTGTGTGTGTGTGTGTGTGTGCGTGTGTGTCTGTGTGCATTTATGATGGGTGTAATCGGCCACGGTTTGGGTGCATAACCTGCAACCCCAGTAAATGGCCCTGTGGAATATCCCCCCCTAGAAAATATCTAATACAGTTGAGGGTAATGCCAGATATGTGAGTTGTGGTAATTGCCTGGGTTGCCAGCACACACAGTCAGGATGATTCCCTTAGCATTACACATGACCTGTCAGTTAATGGAGTAGAAGAACTTTCTATTTATGTACACCCTTCTCTGTTCTGGTACTTTGATTTTGAAGTGTGTACAGTCTATGGCACCCAAGACTTCAGGGTAGTGTGCTACAGGGTAGACCTCCTGCATAGATGTGACTGTCCTCAGGTGCATGGCGAAAATATATGTTGTCATTGGTATATTCTATCATAGCATTCAGGAACTGATGTAATATCCTGGATGCTGATGCCCGTGACACCCCCAGCATGTCCTCTGTTGGACTCCGGAAGGTTCCTGTAGCTAATATTCTAAGAGCTACACATACCTTAATCTTCACTGGTACTGGTTCCCCTCAGTTTGCCCTTGCTCTTAGTTGAGGATGACAGAGGTTGCAGAGCTCCTGTAGTGTGGCTCTATCCACGCTGTAGTGCTCTACATTTTCCACCTCATGAAGACCATGAAAAGTTAAATGGGGTCTAAATACCCTCCTCCGTCTTGGCCATGATCTATTGGCAGCAGCAGCAGCATAGAGTTGGACCTGCTGCACATACACATGAATAAGAGCAACAGCAGCCCCTAACACTGTTTCTGTGTAGACTAGTTTCAGTGGCTGTATTCCAGCAGGTTTTGGAATTTGCAGGGAAAACCTGCACTGAGTCTACACAATTGCTTTATAGCATGTTGAATAGCTCCTCTATCTTGGATTGGTCAATTAGCATATAATTCAACTGTTTATTCTATAATTATCATGCCACATTTACCATGTTTATGTGGCTCTACAAGGTGTGTATTGCTGCCTACTAAATACAAAATGGTGCTTATCATGTGAGTGTTATGTCGTGTCACGCATATGGTTTTAGTGCGCTGTGTAAGCTTTATTGAGTCTGCACTTGTGCCAAAATTCTAAAATGTATTCTCAGACACAACAGATTATAAATATATTTACAAAATCCTTTGCAAAACAGTTTGGCTCCACAAAGGGTGTGATAGGTTATTCTAGTGGCATCCAGGTAACTTCAGATACTGGAATCAAATTAGATTATACTGAAAAAGAACTATACAAACTGGATCCAAACAAAGCAGGGATAAGACAGAATTAGTAATGACCTGAGAAAACTTCACCAAGTATCTATAGTACCGTTATATCTGTTTTTAACTAGGTCATATAAATATGAGGAGATTCCTCAAGACTGGAGACATGATCTTATTAAACCATTTTGGAAAAATAATGGAGAAGGTAATACTGAATAAGTTGTTGTCAGAAATGGATAGGTTGAGACTTGAAACCATATATCAGCATGCATATGTTGAAAATAAATGTATTACCACCAGTAACATGATGTTCTATAACAATATATAATAAAAGCTATGAATGAAAAATTGTGTTTTGATGTAATTTATATAAGTTTAACTTCAGCATTTGACAGGGTCATACATATAACACTGATCAATAAATTAAAACAACTAGGTATTAATTTACTCTTGATAAGATGGATAGCTGCATGGCTTAAAAATAGGACCTGGCAAGCATCATATAGCAGCTGAACAGGTGAAAATCTTGGTTACAGTCAGGGTGTCCCACAGGACTCTGTCCTAGGCCCATACTTGTTTAGATTGCATCTTTCAGACCTATCTTTTTCATCTGAGGTGTTAGTGTATTAATTGGTTCTCTGAGAGAGCAGCTGATGCATGGAACAGGCTACCAAATTGCATTAAAGCAAGTACTAGTTTAGATACTTTTAAGTACAGGCTGGACGCTTATTATGGGAATTACTGTTTTGGTATACTGGCAGGCTAGAAGGGCAGTAATGCACATGCTTGAAAGATTTGTATGTATGTATGTATACATAAACCAGTACTGAATACTAGAAATAACCATTGGAAGTCTACTTGGAGTATAAAAGTGCCCATATAAACATTTCTATGCAAAAATTATAAATCACCTCTTCACCTGGACTTTGGAGCATGCCTACATGCAATATAAATTTATTTCCATTGCTCATTTGTAATTTCGTATTCTTATCCCACCTAATCTTTTTGAATCCCCTTTGTTTAGTTGCTATAGTTACTACGCAGCATTTTATATGCTTTGCTAAGTATTTGTTTTTTAATAGTATCTTCTCTTCCTGGGTCCACTAGAAACTCCACCAGATATGGTCTCTCATTCACTATCCCCTCTCTCTTTGTCTATACTCTGCCAATAGTCCCTGATAGTCAGACACCCTTCATAAGAGATGCCAACAGCAACCCGCTCACCAGTCCACAGGACTTCATAGGCAGATGGAAGGAGAATTTTCAGCTGGTTCTGACTGAAGAAAACCCCACAGAAGCTGGACTACCCCAGACACATCCTACGATGAGAGAAAAACAGGTGTCCACCATATAAGAAGTAAGAACAGCACTAAGGAAAATTAAGTCAGGGAAAGCAGCAGGCTCTGATGAGGTCACAGCAGATATGATAAAGATGTTGGGTGAGATAGGGGAGAAATGGCCCCCTGAGGGAACTCATGCAGTATGGAAGGAAAGGTGTATAACAGATGACTGGACAATAAGCATACTAGTCCCAGTGTTCAAGAACAAAGGGCAGTATAGAGGTACTAGACTCCTGGCACATTGCATGAAAGATCTGGAGAGGGTGACTGATAAACAAATTCACAGAGAATTAGAATGTAAGATGGGAGATGAGCAATTTGGATTCGGCTCGGGATGCAGGACAACTGACCCAACGTTTGCAGTGAGACAAATACTTGAGAAGAAGCTAACATTCCGAGACTTAAAGAAAGCATATAACAAGGTCCAAAGAAAGCTGATTTTGGCAGTCCTGAAGTGGTTTAAAGTCCCAGAAACATTGGTAGAATTAGTGCAAGCTATGTGCAAGGATCCAGTGTCTCAAGTATGAACATTGTTTGGTCTCAGAGGGATTCCTAGTGGAAGTGGGTGTGTATTGGTGTTCAGGTACTGAGCTCACTGCTGTTCATGCTGGTGATGGACTACATTAGCAAACAGGTTGGAGGAGACACATCAACAAAGTTGCTGTATGCTGGCGATGTGGAGAGCAAATCCTAGAAACAGACCCAAATGGTGGAACAGTCATATCAACAAGCTTTATAGCAAATGGAAAATAATTTTCACCAGACATCAGAAGAGTAATTCTCAGAATATTAAAGCTCTTGTCAGTGAAAGAAAACGAGCAACTTAGGAGCATAATAAAATCCACCAAAGCCAAGTGTGAGGTTAAAATAGCTACCCAAAGACAATCACAAGGCATTTTTTCCTTATGTTCGAAATCTCAAAAACACTACACAGCAATGCACTAAGGTGATTGTGAATGGTGTTACTTACACTGAGGTTGAAGATATAGCTAACCTACTGGCTGATAAATTTAGCTCTAACTTTACCCCTCTCTCCCCTCTATCTGTCTCTCAAGATATACCTGAAACTGGCTCACCTCCAGCTATCACACAAGATGAGTCCTGAAAGTGCTATCAACAGCTAAAAATACTGCATTGATGGGTCCTAACAATATCATTGGATGCATCTTAAATAGCATGAAGCACCATTTCGCCACACTCCTAACAACACTTCTCAGCCACACCGCTAACAACACTGTTCAGTCTCAGCCACACCCCTAACAACACTGTTCAGTCTCAGCCTCCATACAGGTTTTGCACCAAGTGAATGGAAAACAGCTACAGACATTCCCCTGCATAAGGATAGACCTTTCACAGACCCACGTAATTATAGACCCATAAGTTTCATCAGCCTTATATGCAAAGCCATGGAAAAACTTATCATTGAATTAATCAATCAGGACATAGGGAACCTCCAAACACTCGACTTGTCTCAGTTTGGATTTCTTATGGGCAGGTCATGCTTACACAACCTGGAAGATTTTTTTGAAAAGGTCACCAAAGCAATGGATGAAGACAAAATGGTACATAACGCATATCCTGACCCGACACAATCCCCCATGCAGGCATAGAAGTAAAGCTAAATAAACTGGGAATAAACCCCTTTGTCACCCATTGGAGTGTCAACACTCTTACAGATAGGATGTAGATAATCAAAATAGAGAAGTTAACTCCAGAAAGAGACCAGTCACCAGTGGAGTCCTTCAGAGTTCTGCATTGGGACCTCTACCGGTTGGCGTCTACTTTGCAGAAGTAAAAGCTAATACCAAAGGGCTCTGGTTGACTAAGATTGCCAATGACTGCCAATGACGGAGACTGAATACTGTTCCTACTTGAGCCACTAGATCCTTGCACTTAGCCATCCTGCAGGAAGGATTGTCTGAAATAAATAACTGGTATAAAAAATCATAGTCTGACACTAAATGCCAAAAAATGAATTACTGTGTCCTTTGGGAAGTCATTTACCTCAGGGAACTACCACATTGACAATACACCCCTAAGAGTTGATCCAGTTGTTCAGGATTTGAGAACTTATGTTCATAGGTTCATAGGAGTGTACTATGCTAATGGCCCTGGAGCCTTTACAAACCTAGCCCATAGATGTGCCCTGGCATTGTGCCACCCAACGTTAGTTCCCAGTGCCTCTATCAAGTATAGCCACTGGAGTGATACCCAGGGTGAACTTTCTATTACCCATCCACTCATCACGATATCTGTTGAAGAGGGACAGTGAGGTGCTCTGCTTGACATATATGGGAAGTCTATTCCATAGCATGGGCAGTGTCTGGGTGAGGAACCTGTCCCTCCAGCGTATTCTATTGATTGTGATAATGAGGTTGAGGTCTCTGGAGCATGTGGTGTGGAGAGACTGGGATTTCTTTAGATGTAGCATTTCTAACAGAGCTGGGTCAGACATGGCTTTGTAAGTCAAGCAGAGATTGCCTCTAAGCAGGCGATATGAAACAGAGAATAGCTGGAGTCTTTTGAGTCATCCATGTAGGGCATGTGTTTAATGCCTAGAATCCTCTTTGTGAGGTACTTCTGTGGCCTCTCCAGTTGTTGCAGGTGTCTAGTGAGGTACATGCCAAATGGGGCATTACACTCAATGATTGGTCTAATGAGGGAAGAATACAGAGAGAAGATGACCTCTTTCTTCCTGGATGCAAAACCCTTGGAAATGAGATGTGCCACATAGAAGGATTTTCTGACCACAGTGGCAATGTGGTGGTCAAAGGAGAGGTTGCTGTTAACCTGCGTCCCCATATTTCTTATAATGCCTTCAGTGTTTAGTGGGCTCCCATCGATGTGGTAATTAGTGGGAGCTGAGTTTTTACCAAAGGGGATGATGATGCATTTTTTGGCGTTAATCTTAAGGCCATGGTTTTAACACCAGTCATTGGTCTCATTGAGGCCTTTCTGTAGGATGTGTGCATCACTTGGGTATTTAATAATGGCTCCCATTTTGCGAACTTGGTCAGCCAAAGTCTCTTGGTATTGGCCTGGACTTCTGAGAAGTAGATGCCCAACAGAAGAGGACCAAGGACCAATCCCTGTGGGACTCCACTTGTGACTAGTTGGCAGTCTGACTTGGAGTCTGCTGCTACTTTATCACTGTGTGCTCTATCTGTGAGCCAATTTGTAATGCACCTAGAGATATAGGGGTTGATGCCTAGTTTGGTGTGTTCATCAATAATTCCTGAGTGAGGAGTAGTATCAAAGGCCTTGGCCAGGTCAAGGTAGGCTGTATGCACTGCCTTACCCTCATCCATAGCCCTGGTGATGGACTCAAAGAAGTCAACAGGTTGAGCAGGCATGATCTCCCCTTCACAAAGCCAAATTCTGTGGGATCTAGTGTTTGGAGATTCACTATATCTTTGTTAATCAGGTCCATGATGATGCGCTCCACAGTTTTGCACATTAGAATCATCAGGTTTATGGGGCAATAATTCCCAGGGTCTGTAGTCACTCCCCCTTTATGGAGATGGATGGCTGTAGCAGTGCGCCATTCGGTAGGGGCAAAGCATGAGGTGAGGTTGTGACTGAACAGGGCACACAGATGTGGTGCCAGTTCAGTTTGTAGTTCATGTAGAACACAGACAGGGTTATTATTGGGTCCCATGGAAGCTGTATTCTTGGCCTTGGCTAATACAGATTTATCCTGTGCTGCCGTAATGCTGGGTGCCTGGCATTCTTCCTGTATTGTGATTGGTCCTTTAGGGGGGAAGCGTTTGTAAAGTTGGCACTGAATCTGTCAGCCAGTATGTTGGCAATAGCTGTTGGCTCAGTATAGAAGGTACCATTGTGCAGTAACTCAGAGCAAATCTGAGTATTGCCGTGGATGTTCTTGATATAACTATAGAAGGCTTTGTGATTGTTTTTAGTGTCTGCCGCAATTCTGCCTTCATAGCTGGCTTTGGAGGATTTGATGAGGGATCTCAACTTTTTGTTGAGGCTAATAAGGGAGTTTTTCCAGTCTTGGGACTTCACATTTTTCTGCAAGAGTTTCTTCCTTTTGTTGTAGAATTTATTAATGCTAGGGGACCACCAGATTGGCTTCCTTTTTTTGGAGGAGAGCATCTTGGTTCTTTTGGGTATGGCTAGTTCCACGCATTTATGTACATGTTTGTACAGTGCATTGGTGTATGATTTGGCAGTCCTGCAGCTATTTTCCATTGGCATGGGTGCCGTGAAGTTAGCCACCTCTGTTTTTAGGAGTCCAAAGTCAGCTTTGGAGAAGTTTTTCAAGGTGGTTACCTTTGCGGGGGGGGGGGGGGTGAGATGTGGATTTCCATGGTGATTAGTTTATGGTTGGATCTTATCAGGGAGGGGTGGACTATTGATGTAGAGCAACAGTCACCCATGTTCATAATAACCAGGTCAAGGATGTTGCTTCCTCTAGTGAGAGTCAGAATGAGCTGGTCCAGGGCATGGGAATTGATGAATTCCAGGAAGCGTTGGGCCAGTGTATTGGTGCTTGAGAAGTTTTCCCAGTTGATGGAGGGGTAGTTGAAGTCTCCTAATATGAGAGTGTTGGGTTGGACCTTGATAGATTCCATGGTGCTTAGGAATGTGGAGTGAGAGTCTAGGGATATGGTTGGGGACCTATAGCAGGCTGTGACCTGGATCGCCCTCTTACCTAATGTGGACAATGACCTAACTTTTGACTAACATGTGTCTATTGTTGTATGAAAATCCTTCTATATTGCATAGCTTATAAACAAAGGGATTGTTTCTAGATCTGGGGATGTCATTGCCCCCCTTTACTTGGCCCTGATTAGGCCAATCATTGAATATAATGGCCCCTTTGGCATGTACCTGTCCAGGCATATGCAACAAATGGAATGTCCCCAGAGATACCTTACTAAAAAGAATACAAGGGCTAAACAACAAGTCCTAATTAGACAGACTCAAAGCTCTGTCACTATACTCAGCATCCTACAGACTGCTAATAGGTGACCTGTGTCTGGCATACAAGGAATCCTCTGACCCATTACTGATGCATTTATTGCTCATCAGCAAATCAAATAGCATTAAAAATATTCTAAGGATATAAACATCTTCTGCAACATCAACATAATGGTTTGTTGGGACAGGCATATTTTGCAGAGGACACCTATGCTATGGAACAGGCTACCCAGCCACATAAAACAAAGTTCATCCTTCTATATTTTTAAGCACAACTTATCTATGGATGGGGAAACAGAAAATGTATTCCAGGACTGCCCCCTTTACTTCTAACTGATACATGCAGCTCCTAAATGCTTTATCCCATAAATGGATTAACTCAAATTATCTATGGTATGATCCCAGTTATTTTCATTAGGGGTAATATATAATTATTGACCATGGGATGGGTAAGACCAATTTCTAACCAAATGTGATAGGTTATTTTGAGCACAAAAGGGTAAATTGTCTAGGCTTAAAATGACCCACAAGGTCAGCTAGCCTAGTACTTACCTTTGAACCTATGAACCTATGTGACATTACAGGAAGACTCTGACAAGAATTTCAGCAAAGGATTAGGGAATGGAATACAAAACTGAAGGCACTGGGATGAAACTGAGTACAGATAAGGCAGCGGTAATGGCAGCAAATGAGGAAAATGAGAAGGAAATGAGAACTGAGATAGAAGGGCAAAGGTTAACAGCTTCAAGTATCTGTGAGGTGGTTGAGGAGAAGGGAAGTCTGAATGAGGAAGTCAAAGCGAGAATCATGGGGCATTCAACTGGCATAGACTGTCAAGGGGAGTGTATGACAAAAAGAATGCCAAAGAAGCGAAAAAGTAAGGTGTACAAAACAATGGTGCAACCAGTACTACTGTATGGAACAGGGGTCTATATTATATCATTGAACGCTTAAAAAAGCAAACGCTGATTGATCGACCTAACTTAAGCGAAAGCTTACAATCTCGAACTGTCAGATCAGCGATTTTTTTCCCAGGGAAAAAAAATCGCTGATCCAAAACACATACACACAACACAAGCACACCAAACAAACAGAAATCCACACACATACACCTAAAATCTGATACCTAACCCTACACTAAACTATGCACACACCACTAACTACCCACTTACCTTAACCCAAACCCTAACCCTAAGGTCCGTCACTATCGCACACTCACCTCACTCACTCACTCCCTAACCTTAACTCACTTAAATCTGCCCTAACCCTCATGTCCACTCAATAAATAGTAAAGGCAGAGCAGTTGAGGAAGGCGGAGGTGATGGAAATGAAGTGCCTGAGATGGGTGGCAGGATGCACACTGTGGGACAGATGAACAAATGATGACATAAGAGCAAAAGCCAAAGTAGCTCCAATTGCAGAAACAGTCAAACAGATTATGGTGGTTTGGGCACATGTGCACAAAAGTAGAAAATAATCTGGTGAAAAATATTTAGGACAGACAGGAAGAAGATAAGAGGAAGTAAAGGCATCCAGCAAAAAGATGGATAGATTGTGTGAGAGAAGACCTGCAACAGTCAGGCATGAGTGTTGAAGAAGGTAAGTGAGTGGCATTGACTAGAGAGAGATAGCGATAGTTGGCATGACACCCTGAACCCGTATAGAAAAAATGTGAAAAAGGGGTTGATGATCATGATGAATTCCTTGATATGAAAGACAGTCTCTGATCTGGAGTTTAAACACATGGTTGGCTTTTTCCCACGTTATCACTTTTCACGTCAGACTTATTTTTCCCAGTAGCATGATTCACTTGTTAGTATCCTGTAGTTGCTTCCTCATATTTCTGTCTGTTGCATCTGCATAGCTTTAAAATATTGTTTCAGATCACGTAGTCCTAAATCACTTTACTCTTGCCCTCTTTCCTTCCCATTTAAAACAATTTAACTCTTTATTGTCATCCACATTTCCACTGATTGATAAAAGTATATCTGTCCTATGCATATCACCAAAGGAATTTAAAACATTTTCACTGCCTGTATTTTGCTGTTCATGTTCATGATCCATCCCACCCATCCACAAGCCCTTTTCTTCTGATTTCCAATCTCTTAAGTTTTTTAGAAATCTTCTCCTAGGTGTCATCACACATATGTTTAGCTTCCATAACAGTATCCCTTTTAATCCATATGCCTAAATGCATTATATTTTCATGTTAACATAACTTTGAATTGCTAAATTAATTCATGGGTAGGCACATAATTCACCACTCTGCAACATTTTAAGTTTTGCCAGTCCTAAACAGTTTTGTTTGCTTTTCTGCATCATCTCTTTGTCCCTTAATTCCATTATATTTTTAAAAAACAGTTTCACTTTATCCTACCTGCTAAGGAACCCCCTCAGAAACACTTACTATCACCTTAATAACTCTCAGAGGTGCATAAGGAAGTACTATGCTAACTGCCTTAGCAGGCCATTTCAAGCCTATCCAAAAGTGAGAACCAAACCTTGTACCTTGTATCTGTGAAGTTCACACCTCGACCATTATGGCAACCCTCAAATCTTCTATTCTCCTCTTTTTAATATATCTATCGATCTATATGGAAATGAAAATAACTTTAATTGTAGTTCATTGTATCTTTATCTTAACCTTTATAGCTGCATGGTCAGAAATTGTTATTGGATAAATCTCAAAGCTTTCGGCCAAATGTACTTGCTGTTGTGATATACAGTTTATACCAAGCCTAGTGTGGTTATTATATCTCTGTAGATAATATGTAAATTCTCTTTGAACTGCTGCTACTGTAATAACATCCTCCATGCCAAATGCATTCATATATATGTCTTTAAAAATTTACCTTCTCTAGCTATAATTTTTCTCCTAGTGCCCTCTTAACACATTTTCACTGCTATATATTGCATTTTATTTGTCCCCTATAAATAAAATATCATGCTGATAATTTACTATTTCTCCAAAAAGCCTCCTAAGCCCCGCAAAAGCAGTATTGTGGGAATATAAATATGTACCAATGTAAATATGTACCAATGTAAATATCTCTTCCTGACAGTATTCCATCACAGCCAGAAGTCTTCCATGATTGTTTATTTTCTTCTACTGCATCTACTGTATACTTCTTACTTGCAGCTTATGCATACCTTTTTGCATAGTCGTGATTTCACACCTGTGTTTGAACTCGTCACACTTTTTTTTCAACCAGCTGAAGTCATTATAACCCTCCATTTGTCCCATTAACAGACAATAAATAGACAATTATATAAATCTGCAAGAACAGAACTTTGCACTTCTAAACAGAAACTACAACTCAAAATCAATGCCTGTCTGCAGAAACATAATCCACCCCAAAAGAAAGATCAACAATGCCAAAGGACATGTCTTTGTTGCTTGTTTCAGTGTTATTCATATTCCCCTCTCGAGTGTAATAAAAATCTGCATTTATTAAGTCAACCATTAATTGAAGACTGCTGTGTGGAAAAAAAAACTAACATTAAAATCAAAATTATTCTTTGACTTTATGCTTAATATAGTCTAATGTTAAAGCTGCTGGGAAGACATTTTTGTTTTAACTCTAGTTCTTCATATCTTTTTATTTTATCATTTTTTAATATTACATTCTCTTAAAAACTACATATGTGTGCCCTTTAAATGTTAACTGATAACTATCTAGCATGTGAAGAAGTCACTTACAGTGCATTGTGTGAATGTCTCAAGTGATGTCTTTTTTATCATTAGTTGAACTCAGAAAACGTGCACTATAACAGCTTTGGAACCTGGAATAAACCACTACATCTTATGGAAAAGACACCAACATTTCCATACTAGATCATAAAACTACCATTTTACTTATCTTCCTCACTTTTCTTTTTTCTTTCTTTTTATGTGTTTAAGTTGAGGAAACAGAGAACAGTACTACCCTTGACTTGATCTGCATTCTTCAATGTATTCATCTGTCCTTATACTTATCAACATTAAATTATTTTTAATGTTTATGATTACATCAGCAATTCTAAACACAGTCATAATCCAGCCTGTCCAGCAGCTGAAGATTGCAGCCTTGTATAACTTCATCCTGGCACATCCCAGCTTTTCTTCTCATGCTACAATGTCAGTGCTACTAATAAAGAAAGCTAACACATAGAAAATACTTACTTCATCATGCTCATTTTGTAGTACAATGTTTGTATTTTTATACCTTACATTTAGAAAAATACTTTATTGTCTTCTATTACTAATCAAGCCAACTACCGGCCCAAAAAATCAGTATCTCCTCATGGTTACAATAACTTGACACAACATGTCATGCAATACCCTCATGGTTACAATAACTTGGCACAACATGTCACGCAATACTATATTTTATTTGACAATAACATTAAACTATTTAACACAAATGTCACGGTGGTGCAGCTGTAGCGTTGTTGCCTCACAGCAAGAGGTTCTCCCGTTCGATTCTCGGCTGGAGTGCGGGGAGTGCCTTCTGTGTGGAGTCTGCATGTCCTCCCCGTGGTTTGGTGGCGTTCGAAAGACATGCATAAATGGGTGTGCCTTCATTGAAGGTTGGACGTCGAGCTGGCACCTCGGCGTTCGTGAAAATCTACTGCCAATCATTAGTGGACTGGAGTTCCGCTGTGGCGACCCCTAGCCGGGAAAAGCCAAAAGACAAACAACAACAACATTAAACTATTTAACACAAACTGTGTTCAGAAAATGGAGAAGTATTCCACTTGTTGTTATCTCTCTCCTCCATTTGATTCCTTCACGAATAACACTAACACAAAGAGGGGGGTTCACACATCCAGTACCACCACCACTTTGAAACAACCAGCATTCTTCACAATTTTCAGCTTGTTACCATTTCAGCCTCTGGTTCAAATCTCAGCTTTTCCTGACTGGTACAAAGCAAGATCCATTTTTCAGTATTCCCAGTAGCTTTTTGGGATTAAAACCTTCCAGTTTTCACTTAGTTGTTTGTCTTCTTCACATTTCTCATCATCTTGCATTATTTGCATTTGGTTCAAATCCAAGCTTTTCCTTATTCTTATGGTCATTTCTTCAATTTATCTCTCCGTCTCAAGCAATTGCATAAAGACTAACATAAATGGTTTAAATAGCACAATCTCTCTTGCCTCCCCATTACTTGTAGAGATTCAAAACACAGAGACTCCTTTCACTGGCAGTCTGTTGACTGAACATTTTTTGTTTCCTCCAAAGCCTGTTTGGCCTCCATATATATTCTGACCAATCCAAAAACATTCTGAAAGCTTCTGGATACAACAGTTGAAATCACACGCCGGCCTCTTAACAGCTGGAATAAACTCACTCCTCTTTTGCCTATTGTAGAGAAATGAATAATTTTCCACAAATATACTGGCATCACCAATTTTCAACACCTTTCCTTTCTGCCACATTTTTTCTCAAGAGTATCACTTGCTGGTAAAACTGCATTTAAATCAATACAGGTCTCAGATACCCAACATTTGGCACATACAGTGCACCCTCTTGATTAGCAAATTCTTCTGCAAAACGCTAGTTCAGTTATTTATGTGTACTTTCATAAAGTTAGTACAATCCACTCCCAGCTCTCCCAAACTTTTCTGGTTTTACAGAAAACCAGTTTTTCTCTTCATGATCTGTTTTTCTTTTACTATTTATTTAGAAATTTTCTTTATTTCATGCCTCAGTCTATATTATTATCTCCCTCATTTTTATTTCTGACTTTTACAGACTTATCAGATTGATTAATTAATACCTCTATTTTTTCCCAGCCATTTTTCATAGGTTCATACTAGGCTATCTGCCCTAGGGCATTTATAAGCCTAGCCAGAATGTGTTTGGCTTTCGCCACCCATTTTAAATTTATTTTGCTATGCCCTTTTTCGAGGTTAGTATACTGTGCGTCTGTCTAACAGTGACACAGAAGTGATACCCGGGGTAAACCTACGATCTCCCATCCACTCATCAAGATTCCTCTTGAAGAGAGTCAATGAGGGACTCTGCCTAACCTGGACTGGGATTTTATTCCAGAGTGAAGGGAGCCTCTGGGTTATGAATCTGTCCCTCCAGCATGTCCTATTTATTTCAGTGCTGAGGTTCAAGTCTCTCGAGCGCATAGCTCGATGGGATTTGGATTTTCTGAGGTGCAGCATGTCCATTAATTCCGGGTTGGACATGGCTTTATACGTCAGGCACAGATCGCCTCTGAACAGGCGGTATGCCACTGAGTAGAGCTGGAGTTTCTTTAACCGGGCAGCATATGGCATCTGTTTGAGCCCTTTGATCCTCTTGGTGAGGTACTTTTGGGGTCTTTCCAGTTGCTGCAGGTGTCTGGTAAGGTACATCCCAAAAGGGGCATTGTACTCAATTATGGGCCTGATGAGGGATGAGTAAAGAGGCACGATGACCTCCCCTGATCTAGATGTGAATCCCTTCATGATTAGGTGGGCTATATAAAATGTTTTTCTAACCACTTTGGCCACGTGGTTGTCAAATGAGAGATTGCTATCAACTTGGGTCCCCAGGTCCCTAATTACTTCTTCTGTACTTAATGGATTACCACCTATGTGGTAATTTGTGGGCACTTTGTTTTTGCCAAAGGGGATGACTATACACTTTTTGGCATTTAGCTTCCTTATATATTTTCTTCCATTGCTGCCTTATTTTAAACACTTCAATGTCCATCTGGTCTATTTTTTTTCTAGTTTAATGGAAGCCATTACCTGCATTGACAAAAAAATAAGACTACATCCTGATGATCAGTCATGAAGTTTTTTTTTCCATCCACAACTCTTTCTTCTTTTCTAGTCAATTTTTCCTTCTTTTACCAGATTTTTTTTCCTCTGCTGACATCCAGGTAGTGTTTCTACTAGCAGTAACATGATTTTCTGCAGGTGTATAACATTTCCATTATTTAACAGTTTCTTTGTTTTCACACTAATTAATACATTACTCAGCCGGTCATCATAGTGAAAGTTCTTTCCTTCCCATTATATGATTATTATAATATCTACATGGAGACATTAAGCTTCTGTCATTGTAAGCCAAGATGTCTTACAAAGGACCTGTGTATCAGAACATAAAAGACCTGTCATTATTCATATAGTACGAAACATGTCTCTGTACACATGGTTAATATCTTATTTAATAAACAAGTAGACAAGAGGACCAGCTAACTAGCTGAATGCATATGATTAAATTACTTGAATAGCACCAGCAATGCAACATACTTAGACACTTACATCCAGCTAACATATGCTGAAGAAAACAAAGAGTTTGTGTAAGTCAATAAATATTTCGCATAGAAATGACATTAAAGTTGTTTATTGGTTGAAGATATTCAAAATGTCTAAAGTAAAAGACAGTTTGCCAAAAACTAGTATGATCTCAAAACGTAAGCACCAATAATGAGTTACATTTCCTAAATGAATTCTGGTTGTATTAATTATGTGCGCAAGATAATATATGAATGGGTTGATAAATGTAAATATACTGAAAACAATTCCTAGAGTCATAATGTGAACTTATACAAAATATCACGGAAGTGGTTTGTACTGGCAGGAAGGAATAAATGATTAAACATCAGTAAGGTACATTTACATTGTAAATTCAGTACCATAATTAAGCACAAATCCTTCATGTTATCCTTCTGAATTAATATAGTAAATAATATAGTAAGCAAACAATAATGCCCAACAGGGTGTGTGTTACTGTGGAAATAACATCCACCCTAGGGTGTTCTGAGGCCTGGTGCCACATGCACCCTGGAGATCGTTATTGTGCTTAGAGAATGGGATGTCAGTAAAATTGTTGTTTTTTAATTACTTTTTATTTTGTTTTATTACTATATTTTATATGGTTTTGATGTAAAATAGTTCCTCCACCTAATGTTCCAAACTTGCTGTAGTATATGTAAATGGTGTTGGAGGAAGCATTTTACATCCAAAATATAACATTTTAAAAAATAAATCCAGATATTTACTTTATTTTCTGGTCCCTTATTCCTAAAATATGTGGTTAGCTGCCAGTCATTGGGCATAAAGTCATTAAATAATGATATAGATTTGATTTTCAGACTTTATTTCCTTCAGAAAAGTCATGCTAACACAAATCCTGTTATTTAAGCTACTTTGTAATTTTATAAGAACAATATTTAAAATCTTTTATGATTTTTGAGCCTTTGTTCCCTCCTTATTTCAGGCTTTATCCAGATATCTTGAGCTAAGAGGTCGAGAGGTCGGCAAACCTTTTATCTGCTGCTGCCACTGGTCGATCGATCTCACTCTCTAATGCTTATGCACCCACTTGCCCTTCAGAAAATGCATGCTAACACAAATCCTGATATTCAATTAATTTTATAACAGCAGTGTTCAAAATATGTTCCTATTTTGAGCCTTTGTTCCCCTTTTATTTTAGGCTTTATCTAGATATACTAAACTAAGAGGCCGAGATGTACACAAGCCTCTTAAGAACTGCTGCTGCTGGTACTCGATTGCTTTCACTCTTCAATCTCTCTCTCTTTCACTCACACGCACTTCACTTTCATGTACACTAGCATGCATACACTTACACACAGTCAGAAACATAAACACAAACACAGACAGAAAAACACATATATACACACACACACACACACACACACACACACACACACTCACACACACACACACACACACACACACACACACACACACACACACACACACACACACACACACACTCACACACACACACACACACACACACACACACACACTTTTTCTGCTTCATTTAGTTTTTACACTCGCTAAACAGCAAAAGCGCTGCTTAGCGAGTGGAAAATAATGGCTAAGTTGATCTCACTGTCAGTCACATGCACGCATATACTTACACACACAGATATAAACACACTCACTTTTTTTTAATTTCTTGGAGTTTTTTTTTATATTTTCCACTTACTCAGTAGTAAAAGCGCTGCTAAATAATGGTGACTGTTGGGTTACTTTCAGTCCGAGCTCCATGGCAGCTTGATATGTTGCCTTGAAGTGGCAGACTCATTTTTCAGTGGGCATTACCTGTACATTAACATGCTGCTGGAGAATGCTTATTCTCCAATCAGGTGCTGATCTACAGGTCACCCATTCTGTAAAGATGTTTAATGTATTGGAGCAGAAAAATGAATCTACTCATCACCAATGACACAGAAGCATTTAGTGTGAAAATACCTTCCCAAATTACACAAATATATAGGGAACAATGCTAAACTCTGCTTATTATATATAAATAAGTCTATTTATGTGTCAGATAAATCTATCTTAGCTAAATTTAAATACAGGAAAATAGTAAACCCATAATCGGGACCAAAGGAAGAAACTTCCTTCAGTGCAAGAGGTATTTGCATTAAGAAGTCATATTAAAAAGTGTAGTGAAGATATTTAAATGTAATACTTCATGCAAAGCAAGAAGCTGTTTTAAATACCTGCTGAAAAAATGCAGTCCAAAGATTAAATTTACATAGAAAAGGATTACAGCTGATTTAATAATCTACTGCAGTCCTTTGAAATAAAAAGATAAAAAAATGTTTCAAAATACAGTGCTTATCTTGGCAAAAAAGTATTTGATTATATATTAAAGACATAGATATATCCCTATCATTTAACAAAACATAAATTAAGCACACTCCAATGCATAAAATAGGGTCTAAATCACGAAGTCGAATGATAAAAAGAACAAACGCTCTTATATCGAACACTAAAAATCAAAAGCACTAAATGTCGAACAGACGGAACAGCGATTTTTTTTCCAGGGAAAAAAAATCACTGGGCCATTTTCAGGACTTTGCCATTTTCTCCACTGTGGTGCAATCTCGGAGTTGGTATATTTAAGTAGTGGGGGTGAGGGGCACAGCCCCCCACATCGGAGGGTGTGGGGGCAAATCCCCCAACTTTATTTTGTCTTTGGATTTTTTTTTTGGCGGAACAGCGATTTTTTTCCCATGGGAAAAAAAATCGCTGTTCCTTATGTTCGACATTTACTGCTTTCAGTTTTTACTGTTCGATATAAGAGCGTTCGCTGTTTTTATCGTTCGACTTTGTGATATATATCCATAAAATATACTACAAAAATATGTCATCATTTGCTAAATGATTTTTTTGATCTGCATAGTCACTGAGTCACTATAAAAACATGAAAAAGGAATTTCAGTATATAACTGCTGGAGGATAAGTTGAAATTTTAGTGATGTCTAGTTAATTTATAAATCTAGCCAAAGGTAAACAGCATGGCAGCATGAACATTAACACAGGGAGGGCATATTGTAGATTTTTTTCACTTAATGCCCACATTTATTTACTTTGTATTTTACCATATTCTGTCATGCAAAAATATACCGCTTCACAGTAATTTACATTTTCCTCTCAAAAAGATAATATAACAATCATCACACTGCTGCTTTAAATGATTTGCACAGTTAATATGCAAATTAGCTCATTAATATGTATTTCCATGTTTAAGGTCGGGTAATATTAGTTCTAACTCATTTTAGCACTCAAAACTCTGTGTACAATATAAAGAATGCCATTTTTAAGCACTGCTTAGAAAAGGTTATAGTATACATTATTTAGTGGAATTTTAAAGCATTAATACACAATAATTTACGATTCTATATTTTATAAAAGCTAGCGTATTTGATTCTGTTCTGCTTCACATTTCGAGTTACAAGTTTTATTATTTGCTACACATTTTGCCATCTTCTTACAGAAAGGGACGCACAGGCCCTGATTCCAAAAGGCTAGAACAGGTAGACAGTAGGTGTTTTGGAATCCTGCTCCCTTTGTAAGCCTATTTATAGATAGGACTTACACTGAAGTAATTCACTTTCACTGAGAGCATATTTTTAGAATTAGGGAGCAACTCTTCTGGAATCTGACCACATTTGGTGAAGAAAAGCTGAGAAATGTGGTACATGCTGGTGTTATCCTTGGGAAAAGCAAAAAAATCTGAGGTTTGATGTGATTGTGGGTATTCTTCCACTCACCTCCTCATCCTTCAAAAACATGATTTGACATTACAGAGCTTGATTTTAGCAAGATCATTAAAGTACCTTTTTTAATAAATGCCAAAAAGTATGGAAACAAAGAATGCCGGTTACATAATCCTGAACACTGGTTTGAAAAATAAAACTATACACAAAATTAAGACGTATTAATGTGAAATAAGTAATATAATAAAATTGTGAAACAGCTGAATAAATCTTTATGTATCTTTTTTGTAGGATCACATCAACACAATATTTATCTTTTCACTGAAGAGAAAGGTATGCAACACATGTTTTAAGGTAAATTGTTTTCCTAAAATACACACAACAGCAAGGAATGTTAAGGAAGAACATTATCTTCAGAAGTATGCAGAATACAGACATATAAAGAAAAGTTAAGACATAAGACACTTCATTCTACAGCTGAAGCTTCAGACTGAATTGCACACAGTAAGGGTAGTGCTGTAGAAAATGGTGAGCTATATATATCTACATGCAGTACACGAAGATGGTGTCCTGAATAAGCTAGAAGGAAAAGTAACATTTTTTTTATATTTTTGAACCCTTCGGCCATAATGACCACTGAAGACATTGGTGTCTCTCCTTCCCTCCAACCCACAAATAACTGGTTTCTCTCCAGGATCAGGGTTAACAACCTACCTGGGGCTGACAGAGAACTAATGCTATATTCAGGGGAGGGGGAGAGAGAGAGAGAGAGAGAGAGAGAGAGAGATGAACTCAAGGTGTCCCAAGTCCACGTCACAGTTCTAACTGCAGTGACTTCTTCACATTCTCTAAACTTCCACAACAGGATGGACATGTAATGACATGTACAAGCACCCTTATGAGAGCATCTGCCCATAATATGGTGATGTCCACCTTCTCCTTTGTGAGAAAGGACACATTGTGTGGCAGTAATGTTGTTCTTTACCCTCCACGATAGAGCAGTATTGTGCCTCAGACATGTTGGACATCAGACAGTAAAACTCCACACCTGTGTCCAGATGTCCACTTCCCTGGTTGTTAGTCAATCCCTAGTCACCGGGATCACAGGCAAATACCCTACTTCTGCACCATGAGACCATCTAAAGTAAAAGTAATATTAATAAATATAGGTTGTTCAATTCAGATGTATCCAGTAACATAATGAATTAAGACATATACATTAGACTACATACAAAGCCATGTTTAGACCTATGCTGAGCAAGTAATGTGTTTCATTTCTGAGTTTTTCCCTGCCAGTTTTGTGACACTTTACATCATAAATTAAAATGAAATAAGGGTAATAGCCTAACACGGTGCCATGGCTCCCTATCACAATACTGAAGACTGAAATTACAAATCAAGAAACTGCAAAAAAGTTATTTTTGCATAAGACTGTGCCACTTGTATATTCCATGTGAAGGTTTCATCCCTGCCCTGCCACTTTTAAATATACTACCACTGAAGTTGCTGTATCTCTGAGATGGGTAAAAATATTGATTCACTTTTCAGAACTCATAGTTTCATTCCTTAAAATTACAAGGAATACCATTGTTTCATGTAGTTAAAAAAACATTGCTTATTATTGAGACATTCCAGTGGTAAAATCACTTGGCAGGAAATCATCACCTAAAATAGATATAAAGTCAGTCTGAAAATAAATAATTTCCAGAGTGACTACCAAAGCTTGTAGCTGCTACAAAATTGAAAAATATCTAGGCAATGTTACATTTAGATATGTTTGCACATCCAGTACTACAGCAGTATTTCAGGATAGTTTGTCATGCATTTCAGATACAGAACAAGCATTTAAAGTGATGAAATAAACAAACATTACTGAAAAACCTCACAAGTCCTAATTAAGAGGTATCACCTATTTGTAACTGCTGTAAAGCCAAAATAATCAGCTGGCATTTTCATATGCATTGACATGCTAAACATCCAGGACAATCGAAAGACAGCAGAGAGTAACATATAACACTAACAGTGGATGATAACATATTCTTTGAGTAATTAGAAAACTAGATCTGAAATCTGGATACCATACACTTGAGTTTCATTTATAGAGTAGCTTAACAACATTCTCCACACTTACAGACCAAAGGTTTAAGCCACTTATGTATGGAATAGGGTCTGCTGTTCAACATTTCAGATTGTGATCCCCCAGTTCAGAACAAAATTCCAAATGGTGAGAATTATAGCTGGTGCATTATGTACCCCTCAAGACAAAGACTACTGAGTGAATAAATATGACTTTTTTGTTTGTTTGTATAGTTATATTGTTTTCTTTGTGATTGTCCTATTTTACATTTTATTTAAAGTTTTTTCTAGAGTTTCAAAAGTCTTAAGTTAAGGCAAAAAGCAAACAGTATTTTGTTTTTTTTTTTTAATTTCTCCAAATCTTTTGGGTTTCTAATAGCATGATGGGAATGGACCCCATAGTCAAACTATGACTAAAGTTCATGAAATTAGTATTGTTTCACTCTTTGATGTCAGCCAAAAGTGCTCTTTGCAGCACCCGCAGTAAGCCCAGTAATGATTCTTTCTGTAATTCATACAGAGTTATATATATTGTTAGTATATATAAATATGATTGCAGACTTTTTTTATAAGACCCATTGCTCCTACTACTATTGGAACTATCTGGGTATCTTTCTTCCACATAGCTCTTGTTTCTGCTTGCAAATCCCAATATTTTATGACTTTGTGTCTCTCTGTGCGGAGGACACTGTAGTCACTGGGTGTAGTAATTTCAATGATCAATGTTACTTTTGGCTTCTTTTCTTGGACCACTACATCAGTTTTCTAGCATCTATCTTTTGAACTGTTGGTAATGGATGATCCCATGTGATGTAAACGTCATCATTTTCTATGATGCTTTGTGGCTCATGTTTCCAGTGTTTTTCAGCCACTTCAGTACCATAATGTTTGCACAATCACCAGTGCAGCAGTCTCGCCACATTATTATGCCTTTCAGTGTACAGTCCTTCTGCCATTATTATGTCGCAACCAGCAACACGTTGTGCAACTATTTCCAATTCTGTTTTGCAAAACCTACATTTGTCTGTTTCTCCCACGTGTTCAATAGACTTTGTAAACTGATGTATATGTAGCCTAGTATCTTGGGCCACCAATATTAAACTTTTGGTGCTGCGGTAGCATTGCCGCCTCATAACAAGACGTTGGCCCGTTCGATTCTCAGCTAGAACGTCTTCTGTGTGGAGGCATACGTGAATGGGGCATGCCTTCGTTGAAGGTTGTGCGTCAAGGTTGGTAACCCGGTACGTAAAAATCCACTACCAATCATTAGCGGACCGGAGTTCCACTGTGGCAACCCCTAACAGGGAAAAGCCGAAACACACAAACAAACAAATCTCTTGGTTTAAATTCACTCTCCTTAACCATTCCTGCATTCGTTCCTGATCAGCATGAGTTTCTTCCAGAAGTTTTTTATACTTGCAACTATATTTATGCTTTTTCCACATTTTTTGCCTTCTCAACTGGTCCTTCACCTTATATTCTTTCGTTTCCTGGCACATTCAGTTGCTGCCTGATTTTTATTTATTTCTGGTTTGATTTCCATTCCTGCTTGACGCCAATATGCTTCTACTAGATTAAGCAGAGAAGTCATTTTAGATTTATTCTCCTCATGTTCAAAACTTTCATTATATTTGGGTCTTGTGAGGTCAGTAGATATGTGTAGAGTCCCATGATTGCAGATCTATACATGTAATCAATTTCAAATAGGCCCATCTCTCCTTCAGAATGGGGAATATAATCTTGTTATGCACTGATTTTTATAAATCATTTGCTGAGCATGAAGCATCCTTCTTGTTTTCCTATCTAATCTATCCAGCACCTTTTGGGGCCAGTCAATCACTCCAAAACTGTAGGTTTGGACTGGAAGAGGAAACTGATTTATAGCTTGAACTTTGTTCCTAAATGTCAATGCTGTTTTCAGGATTAATTTAAGTCTTCTAAAGTATTCCTTACTGAGTTTTATTCTCATTTGTTCATGTTTTATTGTTGATCCTTCATCGATTCCCAAATGTTTATACACTCCCTCTTGGTCAAGTTCCTTTATACCACATTCCTGTCCCAAACTGATATTTTCCTGGTGCTGCACTTTTCCTGCTTTAAAGGTTGCTTTTGTACATTTATCAAGACCAAATGACATTCTTATATCATCTGAAAAAGGTTTGACAACTTGCAGTTGTGCTTTCAGTTTCGCATCTGATAAGCTATACAGTTTCAAATTATGGACAAAGAGAAGATGAGAAGTCTTTGCACTTTGTTATTTTTTAGGAGCCAAATTATAGCCCTGACATAAGCTGTTAAGTAGACAGCTTAATGGGTTAAAGGCAAGGCAGAATAGCACAGGTGAAGGAGTCACCCTGGAATAACTCCCTTTGAATTTTTATCCCTGGAATAATAAGTTGTCCTTTATCATGGTTTAATTGCAAAGTGGTCTGTCACTGTTTCGTGGTCACTGTAATGTAGTCGATCAGTGTAGGATGTATCTTATACATTTTTAAGCACTCTTTTATCCATGAATGTGGGATACTATCAAATGCTTTTTTATAGTCAATCCATGCCATACTTAGAGTCTTCCCCTTTTTACAGTTCTCCACTATGACTTTTTTTAACAGCAAATGATCCTTTGTTCCATATGATTTTCTTTTATTGCCCTTTTGTTCTGCTGCCATAATTAAGTTTTCTTCTAAATGGGTATAAACTCTGTCGACATCAATTCCAGTGTATAGTTTATACATTGTTGGAAGGTAAGTTATTAGTCTATAATTCTTAGGGTAGCTTGCAGTTTCCCTTTTAAGTAGGAGCATTGTTTTTCCTGTTGTTAGCCAGGTTGATATCTGTTTGGGGTGCGCATATAAATAATTATTACTCATGGCTAAATCTTTGTGCAAAGATATTAATACTTTTAACCAGAAGTTGGGTACTGCATCTGGGCCTGGGGTTTTCCAATTTGAGGCTTTTTTAACTTTGTTTCAATGTCTCTGGTTGTTACTTCATCCCATTTCATATTCTGCACCTTTAAACATCTTATACTTTCTTTTACTTCATCTATCCAATTAGCATCTTTGTTATGCTCCATGGGATCTCATAGATACTTCTCCAAAATGTATCTATTTCCTCTTTTTTGGTGGCCTTTCGATTCCTTTTACCTTGTTTCCCAGTTCTCTATAAAACTTTTTTGGGTCATCAATAAATTGCTTATTTTGTACTTTTCCTTTATATTTATCTGTGTATCTTCTAAGTTTTTCTGCCTGTGCTGATATTTTTAGTTTATTATTTGCGATAGTGCATGATAGATCCTGATCTGTTCTAATACTGTGCATTGCTTTTATCACATCTATCTTTCTGAGTATTTTTGTTGATCTGTTCCCTCTTCTCTACTCTTCTAACAGTGACACTTCTTGTCTTAGTTGCTTTATGGTTTTCTCTATTCGATATTTCCATGATGGTATTCAATTTCTCCCCTTTCTCTCCCTCACTACCGTGTGTTCTTGTGGTAGAATATTATTAGTTATTAATTTAGCTGCACAGTAATATATCCTGTTTACTTCTGTTATATCACATGAATCTCTATGGACAGTCCTAATTACTGTGTTCATTTGTTTCATCAAACTTCTAACTTTTGGGGTTTTATTGACCTTTTGCAGTCTATTTCTTTCATTGATCTTAATCTGTCTATCTATCTCTATTAAACCAAGCAACTCTTCTCTTAGCTAGGTTTCTTCTAAACTGAGGGCACATCTTTTTGTTTTCCATTTCCTGCGGGCATTCTATAGAAGGTTCTATTGTATCTTCCTGTGGTACATTCTCTTCCATTTCATCCTGTGCCATCCATTGCTCTGTCATATGAGAACTCACTGATCTATCACTCCTCAACATTAACTGTGTCAGAGTTTCCACGGTTTCCTGTTCCTTCCCTTGCTGTCCAGCTTCAACTGGATGTTTATACTGGTTTTCTGTGAAAGGCTCCAAAATATCTTCATATGGCACCTGATCAATTGTTTCCCATTCCACTGGTTTCCCACGAATTTGGAGTTCTATTGCTCTGTCCTGTTGTGGTGCTTTCTGAATTAGATTTTCTACACCGAGTCCTTCACTTTGGAGGTACTTCATGACCTCAGTTTCTATTTCTTTAAATTCTCCATTACTAATCTCCTTTTCTACTTTTCCTCTTTGTCTTCTTACTTTTTGTATTGTAAAGTTGTCCATGTCTGGATTCCTTTGCCTGTATTTCTCTTCAAATATCGTTGGAACTGCTCTTTTTGTATTGATCTTTTTGTATCTTGCTTTTTAAAAGCTCTAGTGGATATTTAATTGTTTGTAAATCATGAAAATATCTGGAAAATGGTCCCTGTATTGCATTTAAAGTTGTTTTTGAGACAGATGCCAGAAGAAATTGCTAAGGTAGAACATTTGTGTCTGTACTGCTATATTTCTTTTTTCTGTCTCATGATTTATTGCAGTGTTATTTTATTTAAATAATGTTTCAGTTTCGAAAAGTGTTAGTTTAGGACAGAAAGCATACTTTGGCATATGGAAGATTGATTGCTTGTGAACTGCAGGGTGAGTTAGAAGCAGCTCACTGTTTAAGGAAATAAGGAAAACAGTTTAATATTTTCTTAAACACTTGCCATAACTGATGAGGAAATCTGACTTTCTGGTTTGCATAAATCCAATATTTATTTTTGTTTTGTGTTTATGTTGATTTATATAGTTTATTTATTGATTTTTTTCCCCTTCATTGACTAGGTTAGCCTCGCAGGGAAGACCTGTGCTATTCATACTGACTATGGTTTGGTCAGGGTACTAGGGAAAATTTCCCACACTCTTTTTCATAAATGACATGGAATATTTGATGACCATTACCACCAATTCTGGCAGGTAGTGCCTCAGCTTAACATATCATCTGAAATACGACACACTCAGGTGTGCAACAACACCACCACTACCATCCCTCCTCCATGTTGCACTACAATGTCAGTAATGAAAAATGAATCCAGGAACCTGTGGGTATAAAACTCAGAGCCATCTGATCTTCCAACATCAAAGGCAGGTATGCTACTTTTTGAAACACTAACACTGAGAAATTATTTTTCTTTTCTTAGAGTTCTAAAAATTGTAGGTTAGAGCAAACCTTGCATTTTGTATTGTAAGACTAGGTAAGACTAGTTGATGAATATTGTGGCAGTAGATGGAAACCATTCTGCATACTAAATAGAAAACGGTTTAAGCTGTACATCAAACAGATATCAAAATAACCTTGTTTATTACATCTACTGATTCTTGTTTTTTTATTTATTTTATTGCAGAGCAGTTTCATTTAAATAATGTATTTAGTGTTAGACATTCTAGGTTAGGCAAAAAACAAACTTTGCATCTCTTTTTGTGGGGCCTAGGGAGATTTGATCGGTTGATTGAGTGAGTGATTGATTGGTCAATTGATTGATTGATTTTTTTTTTTTTTTGGTAGGGAGATGGTGGAAATCCCTTTTCAAGATACAGAGAGAAAATAAAGTACCTCTGTGCATTATGTAATGAATTGTTTGAACATATAATAATGAGAAATAAACAATGACTGTGTGAGCATACAATACTGAGAGAAAAACATTGACAAAATACATATGCATAGTCAGCTTACAGGCATATTATAATCATGGTATAAGCACTATAATCTTATAAGAAATCATTCAAAGGTAGATCAGAGTGAGTGTTTAGAATAACAAAGTTTAGACCCTTAGAATTTTATAATAGTAAGACAGTAGTAAAGTGACCTCTCATAATAATGTAAAGTTGAGGAGAATGTAGTACCATGTACATGGCCATGTGGACATAATAGTATAGGATATAACAGAAGATTACCGGCCAAGTGGTCATTTAAGAACAGGATGGAACAGAATGAATAAGGATAGCGTAAAGGGATTAGCCAGGTATAGTGCATGAGCAAAGCCATGAGTTATTAGGTGTCATTTCAAACGTAGCTTGAAAGATTTCAGGATGTTACTTTGTCTGACTGAGAAGGGAATGGAATTCCAAACTTTAGAGACATGAGGGGAATATGGTGAGTCCCCTGTAGTATTATATGATTTAATTAGGTGCAGTAAAAATATGTCAGCAGAGTCAAGAGCCCTTGATAGGGAATAAGGTTGGATAATGTTTTTTAGTGTTTGGCATTTTTCAGATTGGAAAATGAGACTGTGAACAATGTTTAGTTTTGGGAATATTAGATAGTGAGGCAATTCTAGTCAGTGTATCTGTTTTAGTACCATGCAATGACTGGATCTATAAGGCATATCAGTTGCAAATTTAGCTATGCTGTTGTAGCATTTATTTAGCATGGTTATTTCAGTAGCTTCCAGGGTCACAAATATATGAGCAGCAGATAGGAGGTGGATAGTACTAGAGTAGAAACAATGGTTTGCCTAGCCTGGTCACTCATTTAAAGCTTAGCTCTATATAAGTTACAAAGATTTTTGGGTGCTTTGCCAATAGCTTGCTTTACGTGGTAGTCTAATTTCATTCTATCATCTGTGATGACACATAAGAACTTGATATGAGTTATAAGTTCAGTATTGGTTTGGCCAGAAGCAATGGTGAAGAGAGGCTTGTCATTAAGAGTAAAGTGTAAACAGAAAATAAGTTTGATCTTAGGAGAGTTACAAAGCCATGTTTCAATGGACCTGAAGGATTTCTCTGTTTGGGTTTGAAGAAGATGAAGTTTTGGCAGTGCAGATGAGTGTGACATTTTCAGCATACTGAATAGTGGTGGCATGCTTACTTGCAGGATGTAGGTCATTTATGAAAGCATCGAATTGCAAGGGGTTAAAGCTAAATCCTTTAGCTACCTCTATGTGCACTGAGAAAAGTGGAGAGATGACATTTTCCCATTTCATACCTTGAAGCCAATCACTGAGGTTGATGTTGGTAAGAGATGAGTGTTGATATCTTATGGAGGAGAGTTTGTGGAATAGTTTTTGTTGAGATGCAATGTCGAAAGCTTTGACAAATCAAGGAAAAGTGCTGCTGCTAATTTCTCTTCATTCCTGTTACTGTTGGTGGTGGTAGCAAAGTTGAGTATAGCTACTGCAGTGTTATATTATAGGTTCATAGGTTCATAGGTTGATACTAGGCTATCTGCCCTAGGGCATTTATAAGCCTAGCCAGAGTGTGTTTGGATTTCGCCACCCTTTTAGATTAGTTGACTGTGCCTCTGTATAGTAGGTCACAGAAGGTAGCTCTTTTAAGGTTAGTTTACTGTACCTCTGTCAAGCAGGGACACAGAAGAGATCCCAGGGGTAAACGTACGATCTCCCATCCACTCGTCAAGATTTCTCTTGAAGAGGGTCAGTGAGGTGCTCTGCCTAACATGGATTGGGATTTTGTTCCAGAGTGAGGGGAGCCTCTGGGATATGAATCCGTTCCTCCAGCATGTCCTATTTATTTCTGTGCTGAGGTTCAAGTCCTTGGAGCGTGTAGCTCTAAGTGATTTGGATTTCCTGAGGTGAAGCATATCCATTAATTCTGGGTTGGACATGGCTTTATACGTCAGACACAGATCGCCTCTGAGTAGGCAGTATGCAACTGAGTAGAGATGGAGTTTCTTTACCCGAACTGCATAGGGCATCTCTTTGAGCCCCTTGATCCTCTTGGTGAGGTACTTTGGGGTCTTTCCAGTTGCTGCAGGTGTCGGGTAAGGTACATCCCAAATGGGGCATTGTATTCAATTATGGGCCTGATAAGTGATGAGTAGAGGGGCACAATGACCTCTCTTGATCTAGATGTGAATCCTTTCATGATAAGGTGGGCTATATAGAAGGTCTTTCTAACCACTTTGGCAACGTGATTGTCAAAGGAGAGATTGCTATCTACTTGGGTCCCCAAGTCTCTAATTACTTCTTCCGTACTTAATGGATTACCACCTATGTGGTAATTTGTGGGCACTTTGTTTTTCCCAAAGGGGATGACTATGCACTTTTTGGCATTTAGCTTTAGGCCATGGCTCTGGCACCAGTTATCCGTCTCTGTGAGACCCTTTTGGAGGATGCTTGTGTCAGTTGGAGAGTTGATTATGGCACCCAGTTTGCAGTCATCTGCGAACTTGGTCAGCCATAGTCCACCCATGTTAGCCTGTACCTCAGAGAAATATATACTGAACAAGAGAGGTCCTAGGACTGAGCTTTGTGGGACGCCACTTGTAACTGGTTTAGAGTCTGACATGGCACCTGCTATTCTGACCATGTGGGTTTTATCCCTGAGCCAGTTTGCAACCCATCTTGTGACATAGGGGTTGATATTTAAACTGGTGAGCTTATTTATGATGCCTGAGTGGGGTATTGTGTCAAAGGCTTTTGCGAGGTCCAGGTAGGCTGTGTGGACTACCTTCCCTTCATCTATGGCTTTGGTATCTGTTTCAAAGAAGTCGACCAAGTTCAAGAGGCAAGATCTGCCCTTAACAAAGCCAAATTGGGTAGGATCCAGTGTCTGGAGGTTCCCAATGTCTTAGTTTATGATTTCCATGATGATACGCTCCATAGCTTTGCAGAACAGGCTAGTCAGGCTTATAGGGCGATAGTTTCTGGGGTCTGTTGTGGCACCACCTTTGTGGAGTGGGACCACTGTTGCTGTATGCCATTCCTTGGGTACATATCCTGTAGTAAGGCTGAGATTGAACAGTGACTTTATATGAGGGTTTAGTTCCTTTTGGAGCTCGTGTAAGACTCAGCCCGGGACACCGTCTGGTCCCATTGATGCTGTGTTTTTTGCTTTGGAGAGGGCAGCTCTCACCTGTGCATCTGTGATCTCAGGAAGGCTACACTCTGTTGGGATAGACATTTGCTCTTTTGAAGGGGAAGGGGGGGAGAAGTTTGCACTGAACCTTTCTGCCAGGATGTTGGCATTGTCTGTGGGTTCAGTGTATTTTTTGTCATTTTGCATTAACTCAGAGCATATCTGGGAGTTGCCTCCCAGGTTTCTGACATAACTAAAGAAGGCCTTGTGATTATCTTTAGTGTCTTGTGCAATTTTTCTTTCGAAGCTGGCCTTAGATGATTTTATGAGGAAGCGTAGTTTTTTGCTAGTACTGATCAGAGATGCCTTCCCTTTTTGGGATTTTGCTCTATCATGTAGTAGCTTTCTTCTTCTGTTGTATAGCTTATTTATGGCCGGGGTCCACCAGACAGGTCTCCTGCCTTTGGAGGAGTGAGTCTTGGTTTTATTTGGAATAGCATGCTCCATGCATTCCTGTAGGTGTCCATAGAATGCTTTTATAAAAGATTCTGCATTTTGGGCCATATTTTCCACTGGCCCGGGGGCTTTGAAGGATTCCACCTTGGTTTTGAGAAGTGTGAAGTTTGCTTTTGAGAAGTTCTTCACCGTGGTTTCCTTGGCTAGGGGTGGGGATGGAATATGGATGTCCAGTGAGATTAGTTTATGGTCTGATCTTACCAATGAGGGGTATACCTCTGGTGTGGAACATAGAGACCCCATGTTGGTGATGACCAGATCCAATATGTTTTCCCCTCTTGTGGGAGTGGTGACCAGTTGTTCCATAGCATTTGAGTTTATAAATTCTAGGAACCGTTGGGCGAGGGTGTCTGGGCTTGAGTAGTTTTCCCAATCAATGTTTGGGTAGTTGAAGTCACCCAATATAATGGTGTTTGGAGAGACCTTCATATTCTCCAGTGTTCTCAGGAAAGCCGAGTGAGGTTCCTGTGTTTGGGAGGGTGGTCTGTAGCAGGCTACAAACTGAAAGGCAGTTTTGCCCACTGTTAGTTGCACATGGATGGTCTCCGATGCTTCGTTCAGTGCCACTAACCTGGAGGTGTGGGTATCTTTGATAAATATGGATACTCCCCCTCCTTTTGTGGTTCAGTCCGAGTTTTGGGGCCGGAAAGCATGGTATGAAGTATAACCTGTTAGTGCTGGGGTGCTCTCGGGAGCCTTGAACCAGGTTTCTGTTACTGCACAGATATCAATATTCTCCATACTGAGGAGCGTCTCGAGTGCGTGCATCTTGAGGTTTAGACTTCTGGCGTTGAGCAGCATTACCCTTATTTTTTTTTTTTTGTGTGTTGTCTATGGAGGTGGGTTTGTCTTTTGAGCCTTGCCTAAAAAAGGCACTATGAGGGAGGCAAGAGCCTTTGCCAGTATTTGAAAACCCAGCGGTGACAGGTGCAAGCCGTCCCTAGCGAAGCAACGTGGCTTATTGAGCATGTCATCCCAGGCTGACAGACAATGGATCCCCTTTGAATGACACCAATACTTTAGCCAATTGTTAAAATTGATCATTTTGTCTTTATACTGTGGCATCATTCTTGGTGAGGGTAAGATGCTACTCAAGGTCAGGGTCATACTGGCCTGGGCTACATGATCAGAGAGCTCCTCTATGTCTTTTTTCATGTAGTCCAGGGAGGTACGTCTCAGGTCTTTCACACCAGCATGGACAATGACTGAGTCATATTTGTACTTGCTTTGGAGTGACCCAAGTGCTTGTGTTATATGGCGTTTCCTGGCACCCGACAGGCAGCTTACAGTGACCTTCTCCTTGTTCAGCCTGGTGAGTGGGACGTCAGTGTGTCTGACAATAGAGTCACCTATTACAAGTGTATTAGGTGTTTTGTTTAGCCTTAAGGGCTGTGACTGTGTGGCACACTGACTTTGTGAGCTATGTGCTATGTGGGTATTGTTTCATGGTAGGGGTTGCTTGGATGTCTGCTTTTTATAGCTGAAAAACATATTCTGTTGTGCTTAGCAAGTTGTTTGTGGTAACAAATTTAGTAGCTGAAATTGGACATTTTTAATACTTTGGATGGTAGGGAGACAGAATGGCTATCGGCCTGTAAATATTTCAGTTCTTTTGTTCTGTTAAAGAGAGTTATAGTTCAAATTAGTTTTGAAGAAGACTACAATATGAAACAATGATATAGATATAGATATAGATATAGATCTATACATAGAGAGAGAGAGAGATTCTGTTGGCAGCACCTTTACCTTTTGTTACATCTTGATTTTAATTTGCACACTCATCTGTAAGTTATTATTTCTGGTTCAGTGCGCTTGTCACTGTTCTCACCATTGCTTCCACTCCTTTCTGAGCTTTCAGCATCAGGTTTCTCTTCTCTGCAATATCATTGCGTGCCTATTTACCCTTTCCTTAGCTTCTACTTGTCAACAGCAAAGTCTTTTCTATACGCACTCTTAGAATCTAGAAATCCTTACCATTTAGCTGTTACTGTTGCAAAATATTAGAATGTTCTTTAGGCGAGATTTCTTGATTAAAATTTTATCCTGATAAGACTTGAATCAAAGCACAAAGAGACATTGTAATTTTATCAAAACTCCCCTTCTAATACTGCATACTTCCCCACTATTGTCGAATCGAGGGCACCCTCTATAAACAGCCTTCTAGAACAGACACAGGGAATGAAAATACTGCAAAATATTAATTTTGTGAAGTTTTACATGTTGTTGCACATGAATTCATATTTTTGTACAGTTGCTTTACCTGTAACCCTCCCACACATATAGTAGGATGTAATAGCTTCAAGCCTGCAATGTTTTATAAGGAACTCCATGGCTGCTGTACATCAGGGAAAGAGAAAAATACCTTTCTAATTATTCTGCCCTGTGATTTGAATTTTCATTGTTATTCAACTTAATTTCTATTTACAGGATTTGAGATCTTTGCATCGGATGAATTTCTTGCTGCCAGTTATATACACTAATATCCTAATTCTAAGCAAACAAAAGCTGGCTCAAGAGTGCCAACAAGGCAATAAAGTTTCAGTAAGTTATCAGGCATCTGTAAAATCAATAAAGTAGTATAAAAGCTTAAGTAACATCACTGTAAGCTTTTATCATGCAGTAGCACTGCTTCAAAACTATTAGCGTAATAAAGGTTTTATTGTCTTCTAGGGAATTCTAAGCTGTTTTCTGTTTCCTCTTCCAGCTGCTCACACCTGACCTAGATTTGATCTGCTGAGATAAGTTTTTCTTTAATATTCTAAGGCACATTTACATGATCATTAAATGTTATGCTGCCTACTTTTTAATCTTTTTTTGCATTCATTTAGTATGATACAGCAGTATTGCTTTAGCTCAGATCACTGCTGTTTGTGATATGAAATCCTGCCAGTAGTTCTAGGGTAAGCAAGACAGACCTCGATCTATAATTTTTTGAAAGGATGTAATTTGGCCAAACTAATAATGTTCTTCTTTCAGCTTTTTCCAGTTAGGAGTCGCCGCAGCGGAACTCCGGTCCGCTAACGATTGGCAGTCGATTTTTACGGTGCCGAGGTGCCAGCCTGATGCCCAGCCTTCAACGAAGGCACGCCCATTCACGCATGTCTTTCAAATGCCACTCGACCGCAAGGAGGACATGCAGACTCCACACAGAAGGCGCTCCTAAAACACTTACAACAGTCAACTGGTATTACCAAAAATGACTAAAGATCATGAGATACTCCATGCATAAATCCCTAAGGAAATTATCTAAACACCTGTTCAATGGATAATGTAACCAATTATTGCAGCTCATAGAAATAAAAAAAAATAAATACATATATAAAACAATAGTTTAAAGGGGGAATTCAGTAAAGCCCCAACACAGAAGCCATCAGCTGTGTGATCCAATAAACAGAACAGAGGAGCGTCTGGACACGCAGGTGTCCATGGCATGCAAATCACCTCATAAGCAGGTGAAATGCATGCAAATGTGGGTGAGTTGTGATCCAATAAGCAGAAAGGTATCCGTGTTGGAGCCATGTTGGTGTCAGAAGTGTACACAGAAAATAACCACGTACGGAAATGTAAAAATTAAACAGGGGCTGTAAAAGGCCAAAAAAGAGGTTGGATATTGCAATGTAGGCATGGAAATGTTCATAACTATGGCTAGAGTCCAAAAAGCAATGCAAAGTGGTATAAAATAACATGTTTTAATGCACATGTTATGTTTGCATGGCATTCAGCAATGCGGAAACATGCTGTTATGAAAAAAACATTGAAATGTTGATAAACTAAAAATAAGACATTTGCAAAAAATAATGCATTATAGTACCCTGCATGCAGTATGTACAATGGCAGGTTACAATGGTTGTTAAGGAGCCAGGCCCTGGAATAGTGAAGTATCCAGGGTATATGCAAGGATCTGTATGCAAATGAGCTGGGGTTACTGAATAGCAAAAATGGGACACTTTGTCTGCAGATAAAACCCATGTAGGCCCAGAATCATGTTGGTGTTAGTAGAAAAGGTAGCTGACATCAATAGGGGGTGTGTTACATTTTATTTAAGCAGATTGGACATCAGTGGTGCCCGTTTGTGCTCAGCTAAGCACAGCTAAGCGGGGTTGTATCCAGTGCTGCTAAGCTATGTTTAGCCCTGCGGCACATATTTTAGCTGGTTTAAACTCTGCTGAGCATGCCTGTGCATGGGGCTTTGTCCAGACTGCTGAGCAGTGTTTATAGGTTCATAGGTTCATAGATTAGTACTAGGCTAACTGCCCTTGTGAGCCATTTTAAGTCTAGCCAATTATCCCTTGTGAGACTCAAACCCTGCACCTTGTGTTTGTAAGGCAAACACCTTAACCATTAGGCTACCCTCCCATACTAGCACAGTGGGTTTGCTCGCTGCACAGCGGTGCTTAGCAGGGAAGGTATTTAAAAAAAAAGAAAGAAAAAGATAATAGCCTGAGAAAGCCAATAGTGTATAAAGTACTGTTAAGCTCTGTTCCACAGACACTGGGCCATTCTAACTCCTCAATGATATACCTGACAGGTAGAATGCATCATAGTTAGCCAATCACACAGACTGCATCTGCAGCAGAGCACTATAAAGTATGCATACACCCTACAATCTAATTTTCCCCCACACTCTGCACCATTGGAGTACAGACTTGAGAATTTTAACTGAGAGAATGTTAGGGGCTGCTGCAGCTCTGCTACATGTGTATGTGCTAGAGACTGAGGGCAGTGAGGATGATGCTGCTGCTGACAATAGGCCTAGACTGAGAAGGAAAAGAGTGTTCAGGCCCAGGGTAACCCTCTAGGAGCTACATGATCTGGAGATTTTAGAGTGCTGCAGGATGAACAGAGACATATTACAAGAACTCACTGTGCTTTACCATTCACAACTCAGACCGAGAGTCAACAGAGGGGAATCCATCCCAGTGGAAACAAAGGTATGTGTAGCCCTTAGAATATTAGTTATAGGTACTTTTCAAAGACCAACTGGGGACATAATGGGGGTCTCACAGGCATCTGCATTCAGGGTACTCCACCAATTCCTAGATGCCATGCAAACACATGCCAGTGAGCACATTTATTTAACCTGCAACCCTCAGGAGAAGACCAGCAGTGTGCATCTCTGTGCTGGGTGCCATAGACTGCATTCATGTACACATCAAAGCACCACCCGGTGAGGAGGGTAGAGTCTACAACAACCACATGGGGTATCATTCCATCAACTGCCAGGTCGTATGCAATGCCCAGGGCATTATCATGAGTGTGTGTGCTGGCAGCCCTGGCAGCTATCATGACTCCCATACCTGGCACACGTCACAGCTATATCAGACATTTGCCAGGGGAACATCCCATACAGCCATCTACTGGGGGAAGGTAGCAATGTACTGGAACCGTGAATGGTGACACTGATAAGAAAAGCATACAACACCTATCAAATAATGCCATAATGAGGCACAGGCACAAACTAGGAACATCATAGAGAATGTGTTTGGGCTGTTCAAGTCATGGTTCCACTGCCTCGATATATCAGGTGGAACCCTGCAGTACCCTCAGTAACATGTGCACAGATGTTCACAGTATGTGCTATGCTACACAATATGATCCTGTGGAAACAGCTATGGAAGGACCATCACAGGAAAGGCACACACAGCCCCCCCAACAAAGCCTAGGTCCTCACAGCCACAGGCACAGGGGGACTCAGAGGAGGAAGCCCCTGAACCTGTCCCTGTAGGCAGATGTAGGCACACCCAGTATGCCCTGGCCTTGGCAAAGAGGCAACACATAGAACATGCACTGACAATTGAGGGTCCTAAAGACTGACACCTTACTTTGACTCACATTACAAAGTAAAACAAAAAGGATGCCAGCCACACCACACAACCTCTACCTTACCATGTATTGGCTGTGTACTGTGTGCATCAGACAGAGTCAGCCCTGAAACACAGGTCTCTCAACTTCTGCATCCACAAGGTAAGTCACTTTCTTTTTCTACAAATGTACGGGGTACTAGACTATGGTAGCATATGTATGGACCTGCTGCATGTATGTACGGGAATAGAGTGGGTTGCTGGGCTACTCGCAGAAAACTAACAGTTACTTGGAACAACAGGTACTCTGTCCAGTACTGGGTACCCCATAATATGCATGAGGTCACAGGGCTGGAAAGCCCATAGCAGTATACATGGAGAATGCCAGATAGTGGGGTCATAGGACAGATGCAACACTGTCAATGCTAGAGTCCACTACACCCAACACACCAGTGTTCCTGTACAACTGTAGTAACAGTTATATGTTTGCAAGGATATATCTGTAGACCACACAATCCCACGGCAGTCACAAAGAAGCTATCCAAATGTTCTATTTTACACAAAATGCAGGGGTCACAGTAGGGCTCGCACAGTATATGTCTGTCTGTTTGCTGTTGATAGTGTGTGAAATTAAACCTTGCCTTCTTATGGCTTACTGGGCTAAGTACATTAGCATGGTTAACAGGGCTGATGGCCCGAAGCTGGCTGCACCTACAACTTTTGCATGTGAGATACTTCTATGGTAGGAGTCCTACAGACTGTCAATATGCCTCAATCTGTTCATGCTAGAAAGTGCTGGGCAAAGGCAGAAACAAGGGCCAAACAAACATTATACATATGCTCTAAGTAACCTAGTAAGTGGCTAGTATAACAGCAGGTTGCAATGGGTCAGATTAGCTGCAGGATGTAAAGGCCCATCACTTAACTGTGTCAGTACTTAGAACAATTCAGTGGACTGCATTTAGTAGTATATTACTGGATAAACACAACTGTATGAGGAACAGAGCAGATATATGGGGTGGAATGCTGGACATTCTGCAAAAAACATGTACAGTGAGAGGTGTAAAGACTGTCACCTTGTGTGTGGTGTTACATCATGTACCTTAGTCGCAACATACCTTTCAACCAGTTAGAACAAGAAATCTGGACAAAGCCATGAACAGTGGTTGGACAAAGGCCCAAATGCAAAGGGAAGGATTAATTACTGGCCAGACAAATATACAAAGTGCAGGGAATAACAGGCTGTGCATTAGCATGGGTTTGCTGATGTGTATGGAGTCAGTAACTCAAATGTCTTGTCAGCATGTCCTAATGTCAACCTATAACAATTTGCCAATAATGTACCAGAAATCAACCATGCTATGTACAATGTACCATACATATGCAGAACTCCATACATTTATTAAAATTGTCACAGTTCATAGGTATGAGACATATATTACGTTCAGCACACAGCCAGGGAATGCCTTGGACAAAATATCAAGGAGGTGACTGTTGAATCAGGTGCAGCAGCCAATTAGCTGCAGCACACAAAATCCCAGACTGGAGTACAGATAGGTCTGGCCTGGATTAACTTTGTTAGTACTACCAGTTACACTGGGCATCCTCCTACACTTAGCTAACTTGACCCCATGTGTCTGATGCCTCATTTGCCTGAGGAACTAATATATGAAAATATGTGTGTGCATATAGACTGCTACGTATATGCAGCTGTCTCTCCCTATCCCCCTCACAAATGATTACCCAATCTATCAATTTGAGGCACAGATATTTTATGTGTGTATATATATATATATATATATATATATATATATATATATATATATATATACAGAACTACATAAAGGTGTAGAGTGATGTAGACCCTCCACATATATCTATATAACACAGTCACATGCCACACACAAACAGCTACAGTTGCATCCTATGTATATACACACACATATATATATTTATATATATATATATATATATATATATATATATATATATATATATATATACATACATACCTATACATGTGTATATGTGTATGGGGATGTGTGAATGTCATCTCATATATGCAGGATGCTGGGATTATCTGCACCTACTCACACAGCAGATGTTTGATGGTAACAGCCCAAGGCTGCATAATGACATAACCGCCCAAACACAGAACTCTCTACCTGTGGAATGTCACCCTATAGACAGACAACGGTGAGCAGGTGGTGTAATGTGCAATAGCGTCAATGCAAGAGTTAAACAGGACATACTGTCAATGGTCAATTGTCCGCCTATCAAACTGCAACTGGGCAAACATGGTGGAACTGGTACCTGTACACACATAGCAGGGGTATTAACACATACCACACTGCTAGGACATTAGGTACACTAACATCATAGAGCAGGTTCACTCTGCAGGCCACACTGTGGCTGCAGTCATGTCTATAACAGATTTAACCAGTGGTGCGTGCAATATGTACTGCATACTATAGTGTGTAATAGTAGGTAGGTAGGGGTTCTAATCTACTGCAGCCCCCTTGTGCATGGGGGTGTGTGTATGTGTGTGTAGATATTTCTCTAACAGTGATACAAACATGACCATATGGCATTTGTCAGTGCCATGGTGAATAATTTTATGGCCCTATGAGTAGTGTACTCCTGTACATTGTCCTCCCTATCAACACCTGCTGATGTCACCCACTTTAACAGCACTGGCTGACATTCTAATAACAGATAAACTCTGTGGTGCATGTGATAAATACATAGTGCTGTAGTGTATACTACTAGACATGTAGGGATGTTAGTATTGCAACAGCCACCTGTGTGTGTGTGTGTGTGTGTGTGTGTGTGTGTGTGTGTGTGTGTGTGTGTGTGTGTGTGTGTGTGTAAATATTTCTCCTTGCAGCAGTATGCCTGCATAGCCTATCTCTGTGCAATGGTCATACATTTTAAGGCCCTGTACCTACTTACCAGCCTCCCCATTGTCCTCCTTTACAGGGCCTTCAGATGTCATCCACCTTAACAGCACTAGCTGACAATGCCAAACTATGTAAGCTCCATGGTGCATGCAATATGTCTGTAGTGCTCTAGCATATACTATTAGATAGGTAGGGGTTCTAATCTCACAACAGTTAACTCTGTGTGTGTGTGTGTGTGTGTGTGTGTGTGTGTGTGTGTGTGTGTGTGTGTGTGTGTGTGTGTGCGCGCGCGTGTGTGTGTGTGTGTGTGTAGAAATATACACCCTTGCAGAAGTGTGTCTGTCTCACCTATCTGTGTGTAATGGTTACACTTTTTAAGGCCCTGTGCCTATCGGTCAACCTCTCCATTGGTCTACAGGGCTGCTGATGTAATTCACCTTAACAACACTGGCTGACACTCTTGAAATAGATAAGCTGCAAAGGGCATGTGAAAAGTATGTAGTGCTATAGTATATATAAATAGCTAAATATATATATAACTAGATAGGTATGGGTGCAACTCTCAGTAAGGGCAGTTGTGTCTGTGTGCGTGTGTGTGTGTGTGTGTGTGTGTGTGTGTGTGTGTGTGTGTGTGTGTGTAGCTATATCCTCTTGCAGCAGTGGTCTGCCTCCCCTATCTGTATGTAATCATTATACATTTTCAGGGAATGTGATTAGTACATAGTACTATAGTATCTATAACTAGATAGGTAGGGATTCTAATCTTGAAAAGACTAGCTCTGTGAGTGTGTATGTGTGTGTATGTATGTAAATATATCCCCTTCCAGCGGTGGGTCAGTCTTTCCTATGTGTGTGCAATAATTAAACTTTTTAAGCCCCTGTTAGTGCCTGTGCCCCTAAATAGCCCACATCTACCTAGGAATAAATGATATCTGCCACCACTGACATTTGTAAGTACACAACACTCAGGTGACAGTTATCAAGGGTGGCATGCCTTGTCATGGGGTATGTATGCAGGAGTATGCTCATGATCCTGAGCATCCATCTGGTGTTGCATTCAGAACATGCCTGTACCTCCATGGCTGCCTGAAACATGCATCAAGTGACTTGTGATGTGACACCTGGGACAGGTGGTTGATGGGCAGCAGTCCTCCTTCAAGTACCCCTGTCAATCTGCATGTGTGGGACTTCACCAGCTGTATGGCTATGGCCACTGTGAACAGTCAATGATGCCATAGTCACTACACTCTCCTGTTCGATGCCACCAAACTCTGACTGTCCAATATCTGTGGCCGCAGGGGACTGGGTATGTGTGGACATACTGACTCTGTGCAGGGACATTTGGTGGGCAGTGGGATGTCAACCCATGTGACAGATTCAGCCTCCAATAACCCCACCTGTGCCTCACTATGGCCACAATCATCATCAGAGTCCGATGAGAAACTTACATCAGGTTGTGAGGTTGACACACTCCAACCCCCACGGTCACCTGTGGGGAGGAAGACAACATGCCTACATTAATACCTGCCCTATTATGTCTGCTGAGCCACAAACATACACACACACACACACACACACACACACACACACACACACACATACAGGTGAGGTGCCACAACTGCATTATACATACCATGTCTTATTTCTGATCCCATGCACAACACACAGACTACAACATACACATACAAGACAGGCCCTTCATAACATGCACTGTAGCTACATCTGGTTAATGTTGCCAGTACTATACACCTGTGAGATAAGTGATATGTCAGTGTATGTGATGGACCTACACCTACAACACAGTGCAACTGTCTTCACCATACTATTGCCCCTGGTATAGCAGACTACATAGACCTTAACAACAATAAGTGCAAATATGTAACAGCTCCTGCAAATACACTACTGTGATTACTGATTCAATGCACTACAGTGAACCCATCCAAAACTGAACATGCAAATATTGTAACCTGGCTAGGCATAACAGTTGCTTTTACAGCAAACTGACTGCCCTTAACATTCTTAGGGTATATGTGAGCCATAACAAAACAGTTTCACAATCACCGGCTACAGGATGTTGGACATCAGATGCACCTATGAAAATGTGAGGGAGAGGTATTGTCAGCAAACATAAATGTGGTATTGTTACAGGATAATATGGGTATAAATCAACATATCTAGTAGGAACTCTGATACTGCTCATGTTCCTGACATTCTGAGTATGTGTGCACATGTGTGTATTACAAACAAACCCTACCCCCCAAATGCAGATTGACCTGACATATGTGTACTGGTATGCAGAGGCTACCCCAGTGACTGCTACAGTATTACAGTGATGAACACAGGAGGCTTACCTGGATGTTCCTATGCTGTGGACGCTGTGAAACCCACCTCCACAATGTATGGGGTGATGGATGTTTGGGAGCTGGTGGTTGATGCCAGATTTTCCAGGAAATCCTCTGTGGCTGAGAGTAGTTGTTCTGCTGCAGACCTTCCACCAGTGTCAGCACGGTCCCTGGCCACAGCAGCAGCTCTTTGCCATGCAGCATTTATTGTATCGGTTGCCTTTTGTTGGACCTGCTCATAGCTTCTTTCCTGGAGCCCATCTTGGTTCACTGATGCGATGAGGTCAACTCACAGTGCAGCAAGTTGCTCCCGATTCTGGCTACTTTGAGAAAGTAGGATGTTGTGATGGAGTCTGAAGCCATCCATGATCACTTTGTTTTCAGCAACAGAAAAAGGTATGTGCCTCCATCTGTACATGGTTTATGAAAGACAAGTAGAGAAGAACACGTCGCAGGACCATGTACATTACTCTCCACTATGTACACACCCTGCACAACCAAATTGTCCACCACTATCATCTGCTAACTACCACATGATAACCCGCCATATATCAAAACAGCTTGTAAGTGGTTATCAGCAACATAGTGGCAATGCAATTTGCTTTTTCCTGCTCATCTTGCTTTTTTCTGCTACTTGCTGCTTATTCTCTAAAATGTTCAACTATTTCTTTTCTATTGCATTTATTACTACTTGTTTATACGCTGTCTAAATTGTAAGTGTTATTGCAAGCCTCATTCTGCTGGTTTAAGCACTAAGGCTTTAGGCCCACCACTTAGGTCTCTCTGGCCTTTCATCCTCAGATTCTGACAAATATGGATTGACAATGTCTTACAATTTCTCCTGCCAGTCTGGTTGATATGGGCATCCTGATACAGTGTAGCACCTGCCTCATGTACATGGACAACCATCTACTACCACCACCTAGGAACACAATTTGTGAGAGATGCAATTACATTAGGAACCTAGAGTCCATGTTCTCTCTTTCTCAAGCCAGTATATCTGACACCAAAAATGTTGTCAACAATCAGTACACCTCACACACCACCCACACCTCCACAACACACACCCACATATGTGGAGGTCCTCGACATAAACATACCCAAACAAAGGAAACCTCTGAGGCAAAAACACACACAATCTCCACAGCCCTCCATACCACATACCATGCATATTCCACACACCTGTGTTTCACAGCCACTACGGCTTCACCATAAACACAGCATATTAGTCATTGGAAACTCCATTGTGAAACACACAGATGTTCCTCACAGCAGGTGAGGAACATGCAGATAAGGAGAAAGTTATGGTTCATTATCTGTCAGGTGCCAGAATCTGCCTTATCACATGCACACTGCAGTCTCTCAACAATAGGTACTGTTATGACTCTGTCATAGTCCATGTTAGCATGAATGATATGAGACATACCTCCCTGGACTATATGAAGAGACAACATGATTGAGCTCGCTGATTATGTGTCCCAGGCAGGTATGTCCCTAGCCTTAAGCAGCATTCTGCCATCACCCAGAATGATGCCTCAATACAAACAGGAAATGATTGACTTTAACAATTGGCTGTGTTTCAGGTGCCATTCCAGGGTGAGCCAGTACCTGACAGCCTGGGAGGATATGATCAACAGACCACAATGCTTTGGCAGAGATGGCCTGCATCTGTCTCACCTGGGCTTCAGACTCCTGGCAAAGGTACTTGCCTCCCCCATAGTGCCTTTTTTAGGAGAACTTATGAGGTTACGACTACCAACATAAAGCTGCAAACAAAACACAACATAAAGGTCATGCTGCTAAATGGTAGGAGTCTGAACATGAAACTGCACTCTTTGCAAGCATTCTTAACCCTGGAAAATGCTGACATCTGTGCGGACAGAGAAACCTGGTTCACAGCTACAGACAGCACCTCTGCCTTATCTAGTTACCCATCCTATCATCCATTCAGACCCCAAACTGTGGCCACTAAAGCCAAAGGAGGTGGAGTTTCAATCTATATATCAAAGACATACACACCTCCAGGCTGGTCAAACAGTATGACATGCAGGAGATGCTCAAGGTGTAGTTAACCATTGACAAGACCCCTATTGAAATCATAGCTAGCTACTAGCCCCCAAATCTGACTCAATATGCCCATTACACCTATATGGACCTGTTCAATTCTATCAGAATGCAACCCTTCACCCTTATCCTGGGTAACTTTAGCTACACAAACATAGATTGGAAGAACTACTCATGCCAGTACAGAAATGCCCAGAGATTCCTAGATTTTGTCAATGCAAACACCTTTGAACAGCTAGATGATGCCCCCACAAGAGGTGTAAATATCTTGGACATGGTATTAAACAACATGAGTAACCACTGCATCATCCGTACAGTATCATCCTCCCCCTGGTAAGATCCGACCATAAAGCAGCCACTTTTGAACTCACTATCTCACACAATACCCATCTAGCTAGGGTCAGACATAACAATGTCTCCAAAGTTGATTACAGGCTCCCGAGGAATGGTATAAACAGCTTCACAGCCCCCTACCCCTCTGTAGGAACTGGCACCAATATCCAAAATGGCACCAAAGCAGTATACGAGCAGTTATATAGATGCATGGGATCAGGAATACCCAACAGGACTACATCATCCTCTGCAAGGATAACTGAACCTGTCTGGTGGACATCTGCAATAAATACACTGTATAACAATAGGAAAACATCACTGTCCAAGACCAGGAAGGAGCAGGTGCCCAATTGGAAGCAATGTCACCTTAGTCTGAACAAGCAAATGAGAGCACTACTGACATCCTTCAAAGCAAACTTTGAGTCCAAATTGGTGGCATCTACTACTGGCAATCATAAATCCTTCTGCACATATGTCCGCAACCTCAAGGGAAGCACCCAGATCTGTTCAGATGTGGTGGTCAAGGACACCACATTTACAAATACCATAGGTATAGCACACTTGCAGGCTGACAAACTTGTTGAAAACATCACCCCTCCGTCCCCCCATCAGTAGATCAGGACATCCTCAGTACCTGCCCCCTTTCTCTAATATCTAGGGAACAGGTCATCACTGCTCTCTCAAAGGCAAAACATACAGCCTCCATGGGACCTGATAACATCCCAGGCTGCATCCTACATGAACTCAGGCAGGAACTTGCAGCAGCATTAGACACCCTATTCAACCAAAGACTAAGTACTGGCTTTGTCCAAGCTGAGTGGAGGAAAGCTACTGTCATCCCTTTGCACAAAAGTGGAGCATCCACTAATCCAGAAAAGTATACACCCATCAACCTAACTAGCCTGATCTGGAAGGCCATGGAACAGATTATCATGGACCTCATTAACAAGGGCACTGGCAACCTCCACACATTCAATCACACACAGTTTGTCTTTGTCAGGGGAGATCATGTCTGTTAAGTATGGCTGACTTCTTCAGTCAGCAAAGCCATGGACGAGGGGAAGACAGTGCACATCACCTACCTTGATCTGGATAAAACCTTCAACACTATTCCACACTTGGCCATAATAGATAAACTCTGAACTAGGCAGCAATTTGTATGTTACCAGATGGGTAATAAACTGGCACACTGATAGAGCCCACCTAGTCCAAATAGGTGATGCTACCACAAGCAGTAGACCCATAACAAGTGTTGTATCCTAGGGTTCTATCTTGGGGTCTCTGTCATTTGGGATATACATTTCTGAGGTGCAGGACAACAACACTCAGCTAGGGCTGACTAAGTGTGCAGATGACTGAAAGCTGGATGATGTCACCAAATCTACTAGTGATGTGGACATCCTCCAAGAGGGTCTTACTCAGACAAATGACTGGTGCCAGAAACATGGCCTTAAGCTTAATACCACAAAATGCATCGTCATCCTCTTTGGGGAGAGTGATGTCCCCACATATTATCACATTAATAACAATGTTCTAGGCACGCAAGCAATCATGAGGGATTTGGGCACACAGGTTGATAGCAACCTGAGGTTTGACCACCATGTTGCTTCTGTTGTATGGAAAGCCTTTTACATGGCCCACATCATAAGTAAGGTTATCTCACCCAGGGACAAGGAGGTCATAACTTCCCTGCATTCTTCCCTTATAAGTCCCATTACTGAGTACAATGCCCCTTTTAGAATGTACCTCGCAAAGCATATGCAGTAGCTGGAGAGACCAGAGAGGTTCCTCAGCAGGAGAATCCAGGGCTTTATACATCTCCCATACACAAATAGGCTAAAATCTCTATTCCTTTACTCAGTTTCATACAGACTCCTCAGAGATGACCTCTGCCTGGTATACAAAGTGATCATGGACCCCACCTTGATGGGACTGCTGCATATCTACAAGGCTGGCTCCACTCGAGTAACCCGCATGCGCACCCACAACCTGCTCTGTGACATCAACAGGACTTGTTGGCAGGACAGATTTGTGTCCCAGAGACTCCCCATCTGTGGAATAGACTCCCTCTCCACATCAAGCAGAGTATCTCTTTGCCTCTTTTGAAATGCAACCTGGATAACTGGATGTGAAACAGGAAATACACCCTTGAGATTTCACCCATGTCCCTGTTGGACTGGGGCATTAGGTGCTGATTTCTATAAACATGGGCTAAACCCTTGGCTAGGCTTATAAGGGCCTCAGGGACAATAGGCTAGTAACCTCTTATGATCCTATGATCCTATAAATGCTGGTTATGGCCCTGTGTGCTGTGACAGAGTGTGTTGTTATGTATCCACTCCCATCAATGCCATGTTCTGTGGTGTGATCCCTATTGGCAATGTCCCAGTACCACATCATAAACCACCATCCAACAAATAGGTGAGTGTTACTACAAGTATAAGAGGACAGTCCAGCAACATACATGTGATGCAATGACAGACAGCACTGCAAACGTGCTGTAGGTTATCTTCCTTGTAGATGTCCGATGTCTGCAGTACACAGATGTTTGCAGAATGTGTACATGTGCCTGATATATGTGGACCCTCTGCCAGAAAAATGTGGCTGTCTGGCAAACATTTGGACAATACTTAATGGCTGTTCTCAGACTGTGGGGAATCTGGCTGTCACACACCAGAACCCTCAGAAAACAGTTATGGTAGCTTAATAGCTGTTACCCTTACTTTGCAAGTTCAATATGTACACTCTGTCACTAAGGTTGGGCCTGTGTCCCCCCAGTACTACTGTCTATGACCTGATGTCCTGCTCTAGGGGGTCACCAGGTATGCTAGCCATACCTCTCAAGTGATGGGATACAGATTTCAAGTACACAGTGACGTAGCCAGAGTACCTCAGAGGCAGTCAGGGACACCTGTACAATGTTTGAACTCTTTCTGTGTGACATTCACAGACTAAGAGGAGCTGAATGACAGTACATCATGTGATAAACCAGCTGTGTCCACCATTACTTACTGTCACTATTGTGTAACACACAATCCAGCAGCATTAGTACAGGAACCAACCATTGTAGGAGGGACTCAGAGGACCAGAGCTGTGATCTACGTCACAGCAGGCAGAGTTGACAGGGAAGTCTGTAGGTGCTGGACAGCTGACTATCAGCAACATGTCATTCCAAGATATGTACGACTGGCCTACTGTTGTAATCCCTATTCCCCATAACTGCATCCAACCCATCTACGTGCCATAACCTGTGGACTTCTTTTACATACCTGGTAGAGTGCTGTACTCCTTTTTGTGCAGAAATCCTAAAGAATATTGGTTGTGATATCACAGTCTGTCTTTGTAAAGAAAGTCACAGACCTGTTTACCATAGGCAGCTGCTTGTCTTTTGTAGGTAATGCTCATGAACAGGTGATTGCCTGTGCGCCAATAAGAGGCTCAGACTTGCTAATTGCATCCAGAACAGCTGGGCTGCACTTTAATTAGCCAATGGCATGGCACAACAGTGCTATATTTAAGGCCTTCATGTAGGCCTTGTCCCCTTTTCTAGTCAGTGAGATGGACATTATGAAGGTGTGGAGACTTCAGCATTGCCCAGGGTAGGTAGAAATACTGTCCACTGTTGGGATTTATGTGGTATGTCCACAATTTTGCTTGCTATGTTTGGTCATTGTGAATAGACTTTCTGATTATGTGGCAAGTTAGTGTTAAACAGTATGAGTTGAGCTCAGTAAGGGGGAAGACAAATGTGAGTGTCATATCTTATAGGCATCAGAAAATGCATGCTGCTGCAGTAACTTCTCATCTATCAGCTGTGTATGTTTGTAGGGGAAGACTGTGACAAATGTCCCTGTTGCTTGACCTTTGCCCCCTCTTTTATGTATGGGTGTTGTGTGGATCCATTGTTGTAGGTGGTTGTGAGTATGGTAGCTCTATAGCAGGTAGCTGGGCATACTGCTGCATATGTTGCAGGCTGCAGCTGCTCCTTTTTGCCCAAGGGTCCTATTGGGGAGTGTGAGCACATTGGAGGACAGCAAGCTATATTTGTCCATGAGGGAGCAGTTTCAACTCTGTTGTTACAGCATAGCCAGGGTGCAGGTACCCATAACAATCCAGGTGAGGCATGTGCTTAAGGTATATGTTATGTAACAGTACCAGTCGGAGAGTGGTAAGCACCATATAGGTAGCCTATACATATTTGTACAGTGTGTCCCTATCTATAGGCCTTTGATGTGCTAAGATGGGTAGCAGTGAATGCAGTAGCAGCAACCTGTTTCTGTTAAAATTACAGGACTCAGTCATTGTTTGTTGTATTCACAAGCATATAACTGAAGTGCAACACACTGGATTCAAACCCAGGACTGTGGGTGGCAACATGTACAGTATGCCAGGCATTTAACAGACTGAGCTACTGAGTCAATACTGCAGCTGGTGTATTTGTAAGATATCTGTGTGTGCATACAGTTTGTTACACAGGATTGGCATTAGAATGTGTGTTCAAATGGGTATGATGTGTAACAATGAACTGTCTGTCATGATTTTGTAACCTCTGTCTGTACTGACTTGCCAGTACTGCAACACACAGAATAGGTTTTGTGACAACTGTGGGAACAATAGGTGGCACAACTACAGACAGTCTGCAACAGTCTATGCAGATGTCAGCTATATCTAAAATCCTAAGCCTCAGGTACAGCCATCATTATTTATTTGTCTGTGTATTGGTTTGGTGTCTGCATCACAGTTCCAAGTACACTGTCAATTTCCCCATTATATGTACAAGCAGTGTGTCATTGGCAATTAGGATATGTTTATGTAAACACATATTTTAGTTTAGAACTAAGTGGCCTAGTTGTCTAATGCACTCTGCTATAACTGACAGAGTCCTGGGTTTGAGACTTGGCAAGGTGATATTTTTGCAGATGTGCCTAACATTGTCAGAAACAGAGAAGGTGATTAAAGCAGTTTTAAGCAGTGTTAAGTGGGTTTGCACAACACAACATTTAGCTCTGCTTAAACCCATGCTAATTTTAAAAACAGAAAAAAGAAGTGATAGGAAAGTGGTGAAATGGGAGTAAGCAGGGGGAAAAACATGCTGAAAGGCAGGTAGGGATATGCAGGATGGATGTAGAGAAGGATCATAGCTCTCCATCTCTTCAACAGCAACAGCTGTGCAGGTTGTAGAAAATTTGGAATTTAGAGCTTCTGAGGGTGACAAATGTGGTGAATGATTCATGTAATGATTAAGGCCTGTCCAGTGGACATGAGTGTGAAATGAGGAGCTATGTATGGGGTGATATTTGTTTTGTGGGATGATGCCCTTTTTTTAAGGACAGAGTGGGATGTTGGGGAAGTGATATAGGTACATATGGGGAGGTAAGTTGGGTAGGAGAGGTTGCATTTGCAAACAGACAAGACAGACAAGACAGCATACAGGGTCAGTGTATGACACATAAAGGTGAGAAACAACTTGGACAGGGATGGTGTTGTGGAATTGAAGAGCCATGTGCCCCCAGACAGCAGCAGTGAGACTGAGATCCCCACCCATGGACAGTCAACATTGCTCCTTCAGTGCCCCGAAGGTGACTGTGCTGGGCGCTGGGTGCCAGGGCCACCCTGCCCCTCCAGACTGGCCAGTCGGCCCTCAATCTGGTGCAAGCAATCCTCATAGCCACAGTACACAATCCTGCTCACTATCCTTGGTAGTTGTAGCTGGGTGACAAGTCCCACTCCACACCAGCTCCCAGGGGGTGACAGGCCCCATCCCCTGAGGTGGTTCCACCCATAGGTGGTGCAGGACTATCAGAGGGGGCAGCACCAGGTTGGGTTGCAGACATGCTGGGACCCAGTGCCATGGCCAGCTGAGGCAGGGTAGGTGGATTGCCAGGAACTAGCCTATCCAGTTGAGCTATGGTGTTGAGGTTTTTCAAAGTGTACAGATTAGTAATGAACAAAACATTTAGTAAGTTATAACAGCATGCCAGAATGTTGCACATAACACAGTAACATAACATTGCATAGTATATGGAACACAACAATGAGTGGGATAACAGTCAGCATTGTAACAGCATGCCAGTAACAATTACGGCATAAGGCCAACAACATAAGTAATCCAACAAGGTATGTTAGTATGCAACCATTGTAATACATAATAATAATAAAACACAAGGCCCAACTTAACATTTTGAGAGCAACATATGTTAAAAGTAAACCATACCCAATGTATAACAATAATAATTTATGATGCAGATAAGGGGTGGGGAGAGAGAGAAATACTTCCAGTACTACCAGTATAGGCTATATTGTTTGCAACAGTAGTCTTATATATGCTACAGGTCTGCCCTTACTCTATGTATACAAGTTCCCTATTGCTTCTGTAGCACCTACATACCTCTCAAGCTATCTGCATGGGACAGTATGGGCCAAGCTGTAACACCTACAGGTACACAACTACTTACATGTCCGTGGGACATATATGACTACCAAGGTGTACTGTGGACTGATGTAGTGTGACTGTGTTATTCACATAACTCATATCCATGATAGATCTGTGACCAAGGGATTAGGCAACAGTGATCACAGTCCATGACAGAGTGACAGTTGAGAGACATGTGTCGTGCATAGTACAGAGTGTTTACAATTATCATGCCCTCCTTGGCAGGCATGGGGTTAGACTATCAGCAGACATTCACAGACACAACAGGCATACAGCCATACCAAGATTTTACATTTTATTTATTGTATTAACTTTTATTAGTATTGTACCTGTTCCCTTTATTTTTTGATGTCTTATCACATTGGTGAGCAATCCTTTTATCACTCTGGTACATCTGAACACAGAAATGATTAACCCATTCTAATGGCTACTGCAGGCCATTTAATTACCTGTAATTCCTGTGGGGAGAACATCTGTTAACAATAAATAACTGATTCAATAATATTTAGTAGTACTTGTCCCTGGATTTGAACCCTGGTCTGTGTGTGACAAAACATACTTTACACATTTCTTTTATCAAACAGAGTTACTGAGCCACTGATATATGCTGATTTACTTATATGTGCTTAGAGCTCACCTGGTAACAAAATATGACCTGGTAATACAGGCAGAGTGTTATACAAGACTGCAGTGACACATGAACACACATGCATGAGATCCCTGCATGACAGAGGTTGTAGGTGAACTGTGGATTAATACATGGAATGCAGGTAGACAATAAACCCCAAGTTGGTAGGAATATCTGTGATGTGTACAAACCATATCAGAGTGCTGGGCTGACTACCTGACACATATACAGATGCAGATGGTATAATTGCAGTCTATAGTTATTACAATTTCATAATCACCTTCAGCAGTGTACCTAAGCAGGAATGCATATAGCTGAAATGCAATAGTTAACACAAGACAATCCTGGCATACACAATATACTCTGGGTGTTCCTATTATTTTGTCAGATCTTAGTGCAGAACAAATATCATAAGACATTATATCTTGTAGTACAGCTCCACATCTACAGTTTAGCAGAACCCTTATTGGCTAATCGTCTGTCACTTACTGGTATTGTTTGTGTTTGTACATCACAGCAGATGTAATACTTGATTTCATGACAGCCCAAAATACACATATATTGCACAACACAGCTTTATTAGGGGTGACTTCATGGCAGTGATTGCTATATATTTCCAGTCTTTATTCAAGAACAGTTCATATAATGCAGGTGTTGCAATACAGCTGTAATTCCAGACTTAATCCAGTAGAAACCTTTATTTCCTTCACATTATTAATGCAGTTGAAGTCTTATTCCCTTAAAATTAGTAATGCAGTAAAACCTTTATTTCCTTAACATTATTAATGCAGTATAAACTTTATTTCCTTAACATTATTACTGCACTAGAAACTTTTTATTTCAATAACATTATCAGGTTTCATCCTTTCACCTTTATTGAACTATACCTGACATTACTCACTTATTTCAGTCCAGGTCTATGACCACATTCATTGCAGTACAATCAAAACTGCATATACCTAATGGCAGTTAATAATTTTACTCTTTCTTGCTTATACAACTATAGATTGCATGATACATCTGTACTCACCACATTAATGGCACAACCGGGCCAGGCACCCTGCATGGGCCTCTAGGTTGCAAGCTCTTTCCTCATCAGCTGTGGGGAGAGAAACACACCATTATGCATACCTCTCAATCACACATTCAGAGTAGGTTTTGGTAAAACAATGATAACAATACTTACAAACTCATGGGACATTCCCAACTCGAGGACTAAGGTAGCCAAGAGATCCCCCTTATGATGCTTCAGATCATCATATTGATGATGTATCACTTACCTGTGTGGGGGATGCCTCTTGCACTGGTGAGATCTCGTGCCATCTGGTCCCAGGCCTCTGTCTTATACTCAGATCCCTGGAACTGGCCCTGTAACAGCCAGACATCATGGTCTTTAACAAGAAGTCCAACCATGACCCTGTACTCCAGAATACCCCAATGTTGTGCCCAGAGGCATGCACCCTCTCCAACTCCTGCTTAGTCTCTGCCAAGATCAAACTCCAACAGGTTATGGCTGTATTCCCGCCTGTTGCATTTAAATAAGGCTATTTTCCCACCCTTTACTTCCATTGGGCAATTTTTAAAAATGTGTGCTTTGCTTAGCACTGTGCAAACCCACTGAGCTCAGCTGTGCTGTGCTTTAACTGCAAATTTTTAGCGGTGCAGAAACCAGCTTAGCTGGGCTGAGCAGTGCTTAAACTGGCAATGCTCAGCAATACTTAGCAATGGGCAAACCAGCTAAGCACTACAAAAACATTCCAGGCTTAAGCAGTCCTTGACAAGGCTTAGCTGTGCTTAGCAGAGCTTATCTGGGTGCAGCAAAGTGAGATTTAAAAATATTTTTTATTCTATACTGGAAACATTCATGACTAATAACAGGCTTGTCCATAGGTACAGTATGCAATCAAGGGTTTATAAATAATTATCATACTGTGTATTTGCAATATACATGCTTAATAACCTGTCTATGTATTCATACAAAAGTCAATCATGGCTTAATAGTATGTCTCATAATTGTGTATTTGCAAAATATATTTAATAACCTGTCTGTGTAATCACACAAAATTTAATCGGGATTTAAAATAAGTCTCATAATGTGCATTTACAAAATAAGCTGTCTGTGTATTTGAACCCTGTACCTGTGGTTGCCACTTTAACCATTCAGCTACATGGCTGTGTGAAATGCTGTTATACTTTTACACACATCTTCCACTACATTTAAGCACCGCAGAGCACCTCAGCGCACCCAGCAAACACACTCAGCTATGCTTAAACTTGAACTTTGCTTTCATAATTACATCTACCCTGTTTCTATTTTTTCTAGCATGTGTCCATTGCTAAGCACCATGCCACACAAACACACACACAAAAAAAGTAAATAAATAAAAAATTAAAAAATTAAAAATAATTGCACTTTTATTACATAGACTTAACATTGTGATCTGGAACTTTGACAGTGAAGGGGGCGTTTTACTCATCTCCAGACACAGTAACACACTCCCTACAGTGATTCAATAACTGTGTTACATGGCACGCCTTCATTAGTATGCAGGGTGTGCTGCTGAGGGTGTTCCGCATACATAGTGTGATTCCCATGCCCTGGCCCTGCAATCAAGCAGCCTCAATCCTCACCACTAACAGCAGACAGGGCATCTCATATATGAAGAAAGGATAACAAATACACACAGTAAAGTGCAATTTCCCTTAAGAGCACACAGAGATCACAGTCAGCCTGGGGCTGGTCACTCCCTTGCTCCCCAGATCCCCAATAAGACTCCTCACTGCACAGCTATAGGGTCCAAATCTCAGCCTAGCTGGGAAATCTAAAATCTCTGGTGCCCTCTCTGTCCAGCTAGTGCTTCGTGTCCCTGCCCAAGTAGCTGACACACACATACTCTGAGATAAGAGGTTATATAACCACACAGACACTTCTGGGGAAGGCTGCACAGGTTCTCCAGCTGTGCGCCTTTTACCCAGACTATACAGTAGTATCAGCTGCCACTATCCAGCTAATATTATCAGCTACCCAAAGGCTCTTAAAAGGGTGTCCAATTATTACTGTGCAATATTATTTTCCAATTGGTAAGTGTGACTAATCAGTCAAGGCTTATTACACAAACCAGCCACAGTTAAAAGGTTTTAAAATATTTAATAATAAATAATTAAAACCACAAGACAATACTTTCTACTACATAGTATGTGCTAGTCAAGAGTTCAGAGATCACAGAGAAACACTTAAAACAATTCAGTAGTACAGTTCTGACATAACAGAAAACACTTAGTCTAATCTTTCTAAATTCTAGCTATCTATAAAAGAAAACACAAATCTAAGATAACTTACATAAGACAACAGGCAGACTGCTGAGTTGGATGATCCAGACAAAAATGCTTAATGTCTTCTGATTGTCTCTGTTTAAATTGAAACTGCAGTTCTGATAAAACACTACATCATCTTTTTACACTTTCCTGGTGTTCCCAGGCTACACATTAACTACATTTACATTCTTAACATCTTCCTTTTGTTATCTTGCAGCTGGTCAGGAACAGAGTAATAAAAATGCATTTGCATGTTTAAATCTAGCAATTTAACTCTTGGTTAAAACAATAGAAATAATTTCTTCATTTAGACTTGTTGGCACCACTGTCCACTTCAAAGGGTCACCACAGGCTTTACTTTGGTCAGTAGAGTACACTGTTGTCACATTTATTTCCAGTTCCACATGTAACAGTATTTCTTTACATTTAAGTCAACAAGCCTGTAGTTTACATTCATATTTACAAATGATAGAATTATCTATAAAATTTGATCTGGCTAGGCTGGCAGCCTTCACCCTTCTCTACCTGTCTTCACACATGGCCACAGTACCATCCATGTAGGCCTTACAATATTCCTACATGAATTTTATTAAGTCCCCAGGATAGTCTAAGGAATTTGTACTAAGCCATCTGTCTTTAACCTTACAACTTTTTGGGGGTTTGCTTGAGTTTAGCATGCTTGCTGAAAAATGCTTCATATATTTTGAAAACATTTAAATTTATTTGCCTTTGCCTAAAGTAAGTGTAATGCTAACCATAGTATAAAACTTATTGGAAAAAATCAACAGTTTGCAACTGGGTCTGAAGAGAGTATCTGTGCTCATTAAATTAATAAATATGAAAATATGTAAAGTATGGACCAGAGAAAGATCCCAAGGAAATTCAGCATATGTAGGACACACGATGACTGAATTTATTTTTAATTCAGTAGATTTTGCTTGGAATGGAGACAACAAGCTGCAGTATAGTGTCTGTACTTAGAAATGCCTGTTGAGGAGCGAGATCAGGAAAGTGTGGAAGAGGCCTGCTCAGGACAATAAATGATACTTTAAGCTTCCTTCTATTGATCTGACTGTAAATAAAGTGGGTGAGATACAGCAATGCAGTAACCATTTTGTGCCCATTACTCTGCATGTGATTGGATGTCACTTAAATCTGGGTGGATGCTGCTATTTTCATGATTTCTAAAAGTAAAAGCTGATGAGAAACAAACATAAAATTCTGAATGTTACAGAAAAGGACACATTTAAGGAAAGTAGTAATAATATCTAATTTTCCAATAACTAGTAAAAAGTGAAGAAAAGATTCAAGATGTGGTGGAAAGAGGTTGAAATAAATATGTTGCAGGTTCTTCATAACATAATGAGACAACACTAGTTTATGTAAGCTGCACCTAGGACACCTACAGTGTTGACTGCAAGTTTCCCAATTGAAATGTCAAGACTCGGACACAAAAAGGCAGCGAATGAGAAGAGCAAATACTGAATATCGCTTTTCTCCTTTAAACTTGAAATAGTAACATAGATAGTTTATAAATTCTGCTAGGAGCTCTGAGTGTAGAACTGACCAATAGCAGTGACTTTGGAGAAAGGAAGGGATGATGGTGGAGATGAGAAAGGTCTGCAAAAGTTCACAGTCAACATGTAAGGACAACAGATTTTACCACTGATTGTTTAAATGCACAGCTTGCTCTTTTCTTTTATCTTTCAGAGTAATTTGCCCTCCCCCAAAAGGATTTGGAATTTCTGATTTGAAATGTATGCTTGTCTGAAGCATATAAGCCACCTGGTAATCCTGGATATAAACTCTGAAATTAATGCCTTTAAAATAGTTATGGTTATGGAACACTTGTCACTAAGTGATTCTACGTGGATTTTAGCATTGCCAGGTTTCCAGTCTTTTCATTGTTATCCAGTCCATTATTGTGTGGATACATAAATGGAGGTTAGGACCAATGGGATCCTTAACAACCTGGATCAGACTGAATACTGTGAGCAGTTCTGAGGGCTGGGTCAACAATCTGTGACCAATGCAAGTTAAAGTCGCCAAGTATTTCAGCACTGGGTCTGCCTCGGGGGTCACTACAGCTTTCAGCATGCCTGTGATATTCTTATGACTGTGAGGACTTTCATCTTTAAGATATTAAAATCACATAGTAAGAGATGACCCAACATGGTTCCGCATCTGTCCTTTGAGGGAAGTTAGAAATTACCCGTCAAGTGATTTTGTGTGAGCCCATAAGCTGCACCTTACCTTCTGGTGGTGTCATGTCTCCAATGGGCAAAGACCTAGATATTTGTATTACAGATGGGCAGCAGTAATGCACTGTTGCAAAGGTATGGCCTGATGACTATCACAATGAGCAGTTTGCTAACAGCACTCCAAGCTTGGAATACAGTAGAATGTTTTGTCCAGTCCATGGATCAACAAAACCAAAACACACTCCACAAAGAGTTGTCAAATAATGGTGTAGCATGTAAAATACTGACAACTCTTTGGAAAAAGAAAGTTACACATTTAGCATCACAAGAAAAAATGCTGAGAAATCATGGTTAGAAATAGGTGGCACACTCCTTCATGTAATGTTTCAGAGTCCATTATTTTCTCAACAAATGTCCTTGTTTTATCTTCTGAAACAGGTGAAAGCAGATAAGAAAAGACTTTAGAGTTTAGAAGTTACTCATTAAGAACAAGTTACCTTACATAGTTGTGACAGCAGAAAAAGACACTTTTCTATCTATTCTATTCTATTTGAGTAGGTAACAACTTGCAGTTTCACCTCCTTTCTCCTTCGCCTTAGATGACCACCCATCTTAGCCTTGTGGAATAACTCTTTGGCCCTGCATTCTGCTACCATCTCTAGTATCCTGCTGTATTTGTGCCCTATTTTCTCCATGAATAACAACATTCTATCTACAATCTGATAGAATTACTCCTCCTTCTTTGACTATCTTGTCTCACAAGCCAGATGCGGTCACAATGCCCCATAAGTGCATATGTAGCTATATTATGTCTTTGTCTATGGCCTGTACTTGAAACATTTCTCTTCCATTCTGTTTATTACCATCATAACCTTTCCTTGTACTTTCTAAACTAGTTTGATAATCATATCTCTGTTTGGGCATCACAATTGAGCACAGTAGCTCAGTTGGGGCATGGTTAGGAATCCAAAGAGATGTGATATAACCACTCTTTTCATGAAGTCTTTTCTCCTAAGGATACAATCAGTCATATTACTGGCTAAGGCGAAAGATTTTTTAGTTTTCCTCCTAGATGATCATTTCTGCTGTTGCTACCACATCAAGGTATTTCTTGTGATCTTTGCTTTCTAGGGTCACTCCTACCAGATGGTATTCCACTTAGGAGTGCTAGGCCTCCGGAGAAGTAGACTATACTTCCCTATATTAAACACTGGATGTACATGTTGTTGAAAATGTGCTATCTCCTGGCCTATGTCTAGCACAAAGATGACAAACAACACTGTTCCCAGAACCATTCAGAGTTAAAGGTTATTGTCAGTGCTTTTTCCTTTGAAATGGATCCTATAGCTATTGTATTTTGCTCCCTTCCACTCAATCTACCATGCATTTAGTTAACTTCTCTGTTACTCCTAGTTGCTTCAATTTGCCCATTAGTCTCATTTGACAGCCTGAGTCAAAGACTTCACTGTTACGGTTTACAACATCACTGTTGTTTCCCTTGCCAAGTCTGAGCATAACCCAGTTATAACATGACCAGTTTTCCACAAACCATGATAGTTCTTAACCTGAAGTTTCTATTCCCTAGGAAACTGACTAGACTCTCCTTACATATAGTCTCCATGACATTCTTTACTGTCATGGTCAGGCTTACTGGTTTGTAGTTTTTCAGGTCAGTTAGGACTCCTTCTTCTGAAGTGATACCACCATGGCCTCCCCCCAGTCCTCTAGGACCACATCACTGCTGAGAGCTTGGTTAAAGAGTTTTGTCAGATCTAAAGTACACCTGCTAGGATTTTGTTATGATCTTGTGGGATATGTTTCCAGAATCCAACCTCCTTCTCCCCCGCGTTTTCTTTATCTACAAGTTTGCTGGGTATCTGACTACCTAATGGACATCCTCCAGCTTCCACATCCTACTTCTGAAGCTGCCATTCTTCCTTCTATCTATTTTGTGAAGATGAGCAGAAGTTGTTGAGATTTTCTGTCCTTCTCCAAAGATTCATAGGTAAACACTGGGTATGCAGTCAAAGAGACCACTCTGGAGTCTAGCCCACTTTCCCACTTGCCCTAGAGAACTGTCTGGTAAGTGATTTATTCAGAATCATACAGTAGGCAAGTAAAGGCAGAGGGTATCAAACCCTGAACTACAGAAAGCAACTCATCAGCATCCCATAGCCTTAATCTTCTGTGTTGTCAGATTCACTGTCTTATCTTCCTAAGCCTCCTTGTTCAGTGTCTATATGCCTTGACATTCTTTCTTTCCTCTAAAAAATCATTTATTTTCTGTCTATCCTTCTACTAGTTCTTTCTCTAGATTGTTCTCTGCTTTCCTTATTACCTCTGTAGCCCTTTTTCTAGTGACTCATATCCTTGTCTGCACTCCTTACTTTCCTCTTTAAATCCCAGCTGAATGGAAAAAGGCCACCATTATTCCCTTGGACAAAGGTGGTACTTTCACCGACCACAGGAACGATAGACCTATTAGCCTGACTAGCCTTATCTGCAAGGTCATGGAGCAAATCATCACAAACCTTATCAACAAGGGTATAGGTAATCCCCGAACACCTGACGCTACTCAGTTTCGGTTTGTCAAAGGGAGATTGTGCCTGTTAAACCTGGTGGACTCCTTCGAGACAGTCATCAAGGCCCTGGATGACGGGAAATCTGTGCATACAGCCTACCTAGACTTAGCCAAGGCTTTTGACACTATCCCCCACTGAGGCACCATTGACAAACTCACCCAGCTAGGTATCAACCCTTAAATCATTAGATGGGTCACTAACTGGCTCACTGATAGAACACATATAATCAAAATAGGGGAATCCACCTCCAACAGCAGACCTGTAACCAGTGGTGTTCAACAGGGATCAGTCCTAGGACCTTTACTGTTGGGAAACTATTTCTCTGAAGTACAAGCAAAAAACTAAAGGTCTGTGGCTCACAAAGTTTGCTGAGAGTAGTCATAGAATCTCCAAAAGATGTCAATATCATACAAGAGGGTCTTACACAAACAAATGATTGGTGCCAAAGTCATGACCTTAAACTCAATGTAAAAAATGTATTATCATCCCTTTCAGTAAGAGCAATGTTCCTGCTAACTACCACATCAATAGCAACACCCTAAGTATGCACTGAGGGGTGAGAGACCTGGGCACACAGGTTGACAGCAACCTTACCTTTGATCACCATGTCAACACAGTGGTAAGAAGGGCATTCTATATTGCTCAGCTCATAAGTAAGGGCATTGCCTCCAGAAAAAAAAAGTTATAACCTCCCTGTACTCTTCTCTCATCAGGCCAAACACCCTCTTTTGGTATGTACCTTTCCAAGCACCTGCAGCAATTGGAGAGACCACAAAGTTTCCTCAAAAGGAAAATTCAAGGTCTTCAGCATCTGTCATATGTGGATCATCTGAAATCACTGTCACTTTACTCTGTTTGACACAGACTATTCAGAGACTATCTCTGCCTTGCATATAAGGCAATATCTGACCCTGTTTTAGTAGAAATGCTGCATATCCACAAGTCAAATGGTACACAGGTTACTCGGTCTAGAGACCTTAACCTGGTATGTGACATTAATAGAATCTGCTGGAGGGACAGATTTGTCTCCCAGAGGTTACCACACCTTTGGAACAGACTCTCACTTCATGTCAAACAGGGCACCTCATTGGCCCTCTTCAAACATAATCTGGACAATTGGATGGGTAACCATAAATTCACCCCAGGAGTTCCATCTGTGTCCCTCTTGGACATGGGCAATAGGTTTTGATCGTGGAATTAAGGGTAGAACTTGGCTCAGCTTGTAAAGGGCCCTAGGGCCATGAGCCTAGTAACTTCCTATGATCATATGATCCTATGATCATAAATCACAAAATGTCCTTTCCTTTGCATGGATTGCTACTTTAACCTCCGTGTTTAATGATACGGGGCTCTTTCTTCTCCCTACTCTGCAATCTTTCATATTTATTTTCCATAGCTGTATACATTCTCCCTTCTATCTTTATCCAAAGACTGTTTTCCCTGTTTGTGTCTCCAGTCTCAGAGATCAGTCTCAGAAAGTTCCACTTGCATAATATAGTCTACCTTTCTGTAGCCTCACCAATTAATTTTGATGGCTTGGCTTTTAGACGTAAATCAGTCAGTTGTAAGGTCATTGTTAGCACTAGGTTTTGAACCATCTTAACCAGGCTAAGTACAACAAACCGTGTTTTGCCCTTCCTTGCACATTGTGTACTAGCTGAGTTTATCTATCTCCGTGTACTATGTTTAATGATTAATTACTTCTCTTAGCTATAGATCAAGAATGCATAGACCTACTTCTGGGAAAATAAAGTATGACATAATGACAGCTTTATTTTCCATACCCAAGACATCATCCATGTACATACATTAAGACTGTTATCTTTGTTAGCACCCTGTTGTCACTATAATGTATATAACCATCAGCTGCTACCCTTATCCCTTAGTTCTATCCTTTTTTTTTACTTTTAATGTTTTTTTTTTTTTTCAGATTCCTTTCCTCCACTAATGTCTTAAGTAGAAGGCTACAGTTTGCCTTCTGATCTTTTCTGTCCTACCCAAACAACAGATGTACTGGGAGCTCCATAACCCAGTTGTTTGTGTCATCTCTTTAGGCTTCTGTCACCTCTTGCTATATCGCCCTCCCCTGCTCTATTAGTCTCTGAAACCCATCAATTTTCTTCTTTAACTGACCATCTGACCTTTCCAGACAGTTTTAGCTTTTGTACTTTCTGTCTTTTTCCCACCATGTTCACTCTTGCGAACTTCTGAGTCATTCCCTGCATCACAGCCCTGCTTCATCCTCTTCTTACCCTTTTCATCTCCTGTGTTTACTAATGTTTCTTTTACCCTACTGCCTTGTGCTGTGTTTGTTTCTTTAACCAAACAACCGTCCTACTGCTTTTTCTTTGTTCCTTATCATTCAACTCCCCACCCATTTCCATCTTAATTTACTGGCATAGTCATCCAGATACAACACTGTATTCTGGACTTCATTAAGGCTGCCCCATCCTAAGAGAAAGAGGAAATGTGTCAGTGACATAAGGGGTCTGCTTTTGTTATGCCTTTCTCTTGTATTCCAAATTTTTACTCATCAGCCCATTTCCTGAGCTTTTATGGTCCCAGATCTTAGCCTTCATTGATATTTGACACGAATAGCTACTCTAAAAAGTTCAGTGACCACCAGACCTCTGTGTGTATCCTGGCCACTTTGCAGACCTTGCTTGTGCCTCTTCTCTAGTTCCCTTCTCAAATCATCGGTACCATATGGCATGTGTGTACATCTTGCCATCTGTGAGAAGCTTTCAAACTTTCCACCTTGATCTGTTATCACTGTCCTGCGGCAGTTTTCAGACTTAGTCATTCGCTCCAGTGCGACTTGTCCATCTATATGATATCTGTGAGAAAGTCCCACATCACTAGAATTTCTCCATCTTCTTACCAGCCATCCCTGTCGCATTCCTTATAAGTTACTGCACTAGATCTTTCTTCTTCATTTCTAAGCCTTCCTCCCCTGTGTATCACACCTGAAACTCTGGCTTCTTTCTCTTTTTCTCATTCTTTGTCTAAGCCACTTGAAAGTCTAGCAAATCCTTCTTCTTCTTTGGTCCACCTATTTCTTTCTTCCTGCATTGTCAATTTGTAAATTCTCTGGCTTTTTTTATTCCTTGCTTCCTCCTCTTTGGCCCTTCAGTCATCTATGTGCCTGACTTCCTTCTGTATCCACACATTTGTTATCTCTTGACCTGTTCTGCCTACCTCCCTACCACTTCATTTTCAGTGTTGAACCATTCCTCCCTAGCCTACTAATGTTTATCTTTGCATATACTCTGTTTTCCCTCACTCAGACCAAGAAATATATAAATTTGCCATGTACTGATTTTGGACCATTTAACCAATCTTGAAAAGTATAATAGTAACCATTAAAAATCTGACATATTCTTCAGTAGGTTTTATTTGTATTTGTTCATGATGTTTTTAGAGGCAGATTTACAGTGGGTGCTAAAGGGTGCTATATCTCCCACTCAGTGCATATGTTGACTTATAATTCATCCAAAAAAACAGCTGTGAGGCAGTTAACCATTTTTCAGTCACAAAAATCAAATCCAAAAAGAAAAAGAAAACTGGAGATACTCTAAAACAACAAATGTTTAATCCAGGTTCAAGTTTGCAAGTAAACACTTTCACCTTCAAGGCTTCTTCAGGTGAAATAAATACTATCAATCAAACAACATAACTTAAATACATTTTAAAAAGTCACATGACTCTAATTACACCTTCTGATGCAGCATATTTAAATAAGGCTTTAAAGTAAAACTGTCATAAAGACCATGTGGTACAAATGCTCTCATTCTTAAAATCCATCTCTTCTCTTCATTTTCAGTTAAAAGTTTTATATTCCCACCCCACAATGGTCTATAAATTACTTTTAAAATCATAAACTTAAAACTATGTTGATCACCTTTCTCTATAATGTGTTTACTAAGAGCATTTGTAACTACTCTAAGTCTGATATCACTGAGATGACAGGCTATACACTCTTTAAATTTCCTGTTTGTCATACCCATATAAAAAGCATCACAGATTTCACACTTAGCTAAGTATATTAAATTGTTTGTGTTGCAATTCCCATATGTATGTAAAACAAACTCTCTACCTGTCATGGGATGTGTAATGGATTTCTCTGTGAACATATGCTTGCAGTAAACAGAATTCCCACATTTAAATGTATCTTGTTTCACATTTCCTACCTTAAAAAATTAGCCCTATTTTAGGTTCATAGGTTCATAAGTTCATACTAGGCTATCTGCCCTAGGGCATTTATAAGCCTAGCCAGAATGTGTTTGGCTTTCGCCACCCATTTTAAATGAATTTTGCTATGCCCTTTTTCGAGGTTAGTATACTCTGCCTCTGTCTAACAGTGACACAGAAGTGATACCCGGGGTAACCCTACACTCTCCCATCCACTCATCAAGATTCCTCTTGAAGAGAGTCAATGAGGGACTCTGCCTAACCTGGACTGGGATTTTATTCCAGAGTGAAGAGAGCCTCTGGGTTATGAATCTGTCCCTCCAGCATGTCCTATTTATTTCAGTGCTGAGGTTCAAGTCTCTCGAGCGTGTAGCTCGATGGGATTTGGATTTTCTGAGGTGCAGCATGTCCATTAATTCTGGGTTGGACATGGCTTTATACGTCAGGCACAGATCGCCTCTGAGCAGGCGGTATGCCACTGAGTAGAGCTGGAGTTTCTTTAACCGGGCAGCATATGGCATCTGTTTGAGCCCTTTGATCCTCTTGGTGAGGTACTTTTGGGGTCTTTCCAATTGCTGCAGGTGTCTGGTAAGGTACATCCCAAAAGGGGCATTGTACTCAATTATGGGCCTGATGAGGGATGAGTAAAGAGGCACGATGACCTCCCCTGATCTAGATGTGAATCCCTTCATGATTAGGTGGGTTATATAAAATGTTTTTCTAACCACTTTGGCCACGTGGTTGTCAAATGAGAGATTGCTATCAACTTGGGTACCCAGGTCCCTAATTACTTCTTCCGTACTTAATGGATTACCAACTATGTGGTAATTTGTGGGCACTTTGTTTTTGCCAAAGGGGATGACTATACACATTTTGGCGTTTAGCTTGAGGCCATGGCTCTGGCACCAGTTGTCTGTTTCTATGAGGCCCTTTTGTAGGATGCTTGTGTCGGCTGGAGAGTCGATTATGGCGCCCAGTTTGCAGTCATCTGCGAACTTGGTCAGCCACAGTCCTTCCGTGTTAGCCTGTACCTCCGAGAAATATATACCGAATAAGAGAGGTCCCAGGACTGAACCTTGTGGGACGCCACTTGTAACTCGTTTGGAGTCTGACATGGCTCCAGAAATTCTAACCATGTGGGTTTTGTCCTTGAGCCAGTTTGCAACCTATCTAGTGGCATAGGGGTTTATATTTAAGCTGGTGAGCTTATCTATAATGCCTGAGTGGGGTATTGTATTGAAGGCTTTTGCAAGGTCCAGGTAGGCTGTTGGACCACCTTCCCCTCGTCAATGGCCTTGGTGACTGTTTCAAAGAAATCAACCAGGTTTAAGAGGCAGGATCTGCCCTTAACAAAGCCGAACTGGGTAGGATCCAGTGTCTGTAGGTCCCCAATATCTTTATTTATGAGGTCCATGATGATCCTTTCCATAGCTTTGCAGATCAAGCTAGTCAGGCTTATGGGGTGATAGTTTCCAGGATCTGTTGAGGTACCACCTTTGTGGAGAGGGACCACTGTTGCTGTACGCCACTCTTTGGGTACATATCCTGTAGTAAGGCTGAGATTGAACAGTAGTTTTATGTTTGGGTTTAGTTCTTCTTGGAGTTCATGTAGGACACAGCCCAGGACAACGTCTGGTCCCATTGATGTTGTGTTTTTTGCTTTGGAGAGGGCGGCTCTTACCTGAGCATCTGAGATGTCAGGGGGGCAGCACTCTGCTGGGATAGATATTTGCCCTTTTGGTGGGGAAGGGGGGAGAGGTTTGCGCTGAACCTGTCAGCTAGGATGTTGGCAATGTCTGTGGGTTTGGTGTATTTTTTGTCATTTTTGGACTAATTCTGAGCATATCTGGGAATTCCCACCCAGGTTCCTAACATAACTAAAGAAAGCCTTGTGATTATCCTTAGTGTCCTGTGCAATTTTTCTCTCGTAGCTGGCCTTAGATGATTTTATGAGTGCCCGTAGTTTTTTGCTAATACTGATCAGAGATGCCTTCCCTTTTTGGGATTTTGCTCTATCATGTAGTAGCTTCCTCCTTCTATTGTATAGTTTGTTTATGGCTGGGGTCCAGCAGACAGGACGCCTAACCTTGGAGGATTGGGTCTTGGTTTTATTTGAGATTGCATGATCCATGCATTCCTGAAGGTGTTCATAGAATGCATTTATAAAGGATTCTGCGGTCTGGGCCGTATTTTCCACAGGCTCGGGGGCTGTGAAGGATTTCACCTCGGTTTTGAGGAGTGTGAAATTTGCTTTAGAGAAGTTTTTCACTGTGGTTTTCTGGGCATGGGCTGGGGTTGGGATGTGAATATCTAGTGAGATTAGTTTATGGTCTGATCTTACCAGTGAGGGATACACTTCTGGTCTGGAGCATAGAGTCCCCATGTTGGTGATGATCAGGTCCAGTATGTTTTCCCCTCTTGTGGGAGTGGCAACAAGTTGTTCCATAGTATTTGAGTTTATAAATTCTAGGAACCTTTGGGCTAGGGTGTTGGAGCTAGAGTAATGCTCCCAGTCTATGTTAGGGTAGTTGAAGTCACCCAATATAATGGTGTTTGGAGAGACCTTCATATTTTCCAGTGTTCTCAGGAGGGCCGAGTGGGGTTCCTGGGTTTGGGAGGGTGGTCTGTAGCAGGCTATAAACTGGAAGGCAGTTTTACCCACTGTTAGTTGCACATGGATAGTCTCTGATACCGTGCTGTGCCACCAACCTGGAGGTGTGGGTATCTTTGACGAATATTGATACTCCCCCTCCTTTTGTGGTTCGGTCCAAGTTTTGGGGCCGAAAAACATGGTATGAGGTATAACCTGGTAGTGCTGGGGTGCTCTTGGGAGCCTTGAACCAGGTTTCTGTTACTGCACAGATATCGATGTTCTCCATGCTAAGGAGAGTTTTGAGTGCATGCATCTTGAGGTTTAGACTTCTGGCGTTGAGTAGCATTACTCTTAGTTTCTTATCCCTTGTGATACCTACGGAGGTGGGTTTATCTTTTGAGCCTTGCCTAAAAAAGGCACTATGGGGGTGGCAAGGGCCTTTGCCAATATCTGAAAGCCCAGGGGTGACAGGTGCAAGCCATCCCTAGTGAAGCATCGTGGCTTGTCGAGCATGTCATTCCAGGCAGACAGGCATTGGATCCCCTTTGAATGACACCAATACTTAAGCCAATTGTTGAAATTGATCATCTTGTCTTCATATTGTGGCATCATTCTTGGTGAGGGTAATATGCTACTCAAGGTCAGGGTCATATCAGCCTTGGCTACATGCTCAGAGAGCTCCTCTATGTCTCTTTTCATGTAGTCCAGGGAGGCATGTCTCAGGTCATTCACACCAGCATGGACGATGACTGAGTCATATTTGTACTTACCTTGGAGTGACCTGAGTGCTTGTGTTATGTGGCGGATCCTAGCGCCTGACAGGCAGCTCACCGTGACCTTCTCCTTGTTCAGCCTGGTGAGCAGGACGTCAGTGTGCCTGACGATAGAGTCACCTATTACAAGTGTATCAGGTGTGTTGTTTAGCCTTAAGGGCTGTGACTGTTTGGCTTTGTGAGCTATGTGTTGCACGTGTTTTGTTTTGCGGTAGCGGTTGCTTGGGTGTCTGCTTTGAAGGTCTCTGCTGCTCAGGCAGATTTTTATTTAGAGCCTCCGAGTATGTTTTTGTGTGTTTATGTGTTTGGTTTGCTGTCGTGGTAGGTCTTTGTGAGACTGGAATTGTAGTGAGTGTGGTTTCCTTCTCCTCCTGACTGGTTATGCCAGTACTGAGTTGAGAGAGCTTATCCTCCAGTTTGTTTATATGGTTGCATCTCTCACATGTGTTGGAATTTGTTGGGAGGAGGAGAGGGTTGTCTGTGTACATGAGGCAGTTATAACATTGCCTCAAGATTCCCAGATTCACCAGCTGGACCGGAGAGGAGATTGACAACTGACCTTTGTACATACTAGAATAGTATTGGGAATTCCTTTATAATTGAAAAAAGGGCCAATGGGGAACAAAGTACTTAAGGGGAGTTTGTGAGGGTGTAGTGCTTTTAATTTTTTAGTGCTGACTTATATAATTGCTGTAGTGTGAGTCAGGATAGAATTAGAGCAGGACCACAAGTAAATAAAATGAGGTGTATGCTTAGCTAGAACAGGAACACTGAAGCAGTAAAAAATATTATTAGGCAACATTGGTCAATTTTAAGGGACATCCCAGCATTAAAGGAAATAGTAGGGGATCCACCAGCTTTCAGGTACAAAAGGAAGAACACTTTGAAACAGATGTTATGTTATAAGGAGCAACCCAAGGATTTTTTTAAGGTAGATGGTGGGGTGAGACAGTGTCTGTCTTTGAGCACATGTCTGTGTTGAAACATGTGGTTGAAGTTGAGCATCAAACACGTGGACATGGCACAGCAATGCCATCTGCTGACAGTCCATGTGGTCATGCACACTCATGCTTCCATAGTGGCAGTACCTCAAGCACTACAGAGGGAAGTGTGCTGTCCATGCCATGACATGGCAGGCCATGGGCATGTAGTCCTGGGAGGTCCCATGGGGGACACAGGCCTGGCAGACAGCAGTCACCATCAGGTACTAGCACTGCATCTGACCTTGGGCATGGTGCTGCCCGTGCTACTCCTGGTGAAGTTAGTTCCCATGTTTGTGGCCAGAGATGGTGAACTATCCACTCTGCCATGTAGGCTCCACAGTTGTGCACCATACACATGTATAGGGGTAGCACTGAGCTTGTCTGTGTACATGCACACATGCACACACTCCAACACCACTGTCACATGCAGGTCACCTACAGACACACATGGTACCTTTCCATGGCCCATCTAACAAGCACTCCATCCTGACTCACACACATGCTGTCAACTGTTTGGCACAGTCTAGGCCTTTGGCACCCCCACACCACACCTTGTGCATGTGATGATATCTGTGCCACATCTCTACCATCTGTGCCATTGATGCAGGGATCTGCATGCATGTGTCTGATGCACAGGGTGACTATATAACTTTACATGTGTTTGTGTAGTGCAGTAGTGTTATGCCATGGCAGTTGTTGTGGGCCACAACAGGTACTGTATGCTGACATGTGTCAGGACTACACATCAAACATTGTGTATCTTTGTTTCCTGATAGTACACTGGCTGTAGTTTTACAGAATGACAGGTGTGTCTCAGACCTGTGTGTGTTTTTGTCCCAGGAGTCTGATCGGTTCAACTATAGACACATGGCAGCAATACAGCAGCACAAGATGGCAAGGCAGCACACCAGATATATGACATCAGCAAGGTATGCCACTATAAGTGCATGGCTCCCTAGGTGCATATGTGTAGAACAGTGTGTCAGGGACAATGGGAACAGTCAGCGTTGTGAAGATTGGGAGAAGATAGGTGAAGGCTGCCAGCCTAGCCAGATAGAATTTTGGAGATAATTCTGTCATCTGTAAATATTAATGTAAATCACAGGCTTGTTGTATTAAATGGTAAAAATAGTGTTAAATGAGGAACTGGAAAAAATGTAACAACAGTGCACTCTGCTGACCAAGTAAAGCATGTTGTGACCCTTTGATGTAAACACGGCTCTGGCTGGTCTAGATGAAATAATTTTTGCTATTGTTTTAAGGCCAGAGTTAATGGCCAGAATTTGCATGCATAAATATAATTAATGGCTTTGCTTCCTGACGTGGTGTGAGATTACTAAACAATTTAGTCTGTTAGCCTGGGAACCCCAGGAAAGTGTGAAGAATGATGTAATGTGAACCAGGAACGTGATTTTAAAAACAGAGAGAATCAGAGAGCATTATGCATTTTGCCTTGACCATCCAACTCAGCACTGTCTTGCTCTATATGTAAGTTTATCTTAGACTTGTGTTTTCTCTTAGAAATAGCTAGAAACTAGAAAGATTAGACTAAGTGTTTTTCTGTGATGTCAGAACTGTACTACTGAATTATTTTAAGTATTTCTCTGTGATCTCTGAACTCTTGACTAGCACTGTGTAGTAAAAAGTGCTGTCTTGTGTTTTGACTATTTGTAAACACTTTCAACTGTGGCTGTTTTTGTAGAGATAATTTAAGCTCTCTAGAGTACTTGCATGCCTTTGGTAAAATTGTACAAAGCCACTCTAATAGCTTTAGCCTTGGGCTGTACTACCAATTGGACAATAATATTGCAAAGTAATAATTGGATACCCTTTTAAGGGCCTTTGAGTAGCTGATAAATATTAATGGGTGGTGGCAGCTGGTACTACCGTATAGTCTGGGAAAAAATGGCACAGCTGGAGAACTTGTGCCAGCCTTCCCCAAGAGTGTCTGTGTGGTTGTATAAACTTTTCTCAAAGTGTGTGTGTGTGTGTGTGTGTGTGTGTGTGTGTGTGTGTGTGTGTGTGTGTGTAAGCTACTTGGGCAGGGACACACAACACTGATTGGACAGAGAGGGTGCTGGAGGTTTTAGCTTGCCCACTAGGCTGAGATCTGGACCCTATAGCTGTGCTAGTGGGGAGTCTTATTGGGGACCTGGAGAGCAAGGAAGCAACCAGCCCCAGACTGACTGCGATTTCTGTGTGCTCTTAAGAGAAATTGCACTTTACTGTGTGTATTTGTTATCATTTCCTCCTATATGAGATGCCCCTCACTGGTGTTAGTGGTGAGGATAGAGGCTTCTTGATTGCTGAGCCAGGGCAGAGGTGTCACAAGCGTCATCATGCTTTCATACCCTGTGACACACTCTACTACTCTTGATATATGTCACCTGGTTATTCTGTATGTGCAACTCTACACTGTGTTGGGCAATGGTTATGCTTATGTAGAGGAGGGCAATTTAGAGCCAGTGGCTGGTCACAGGGCCATAAAATTCATAACAAATGCATAGGGGTAGGCCAAATGGGCATGTTTCTAGTGCTGTAAGGGGACATATTTAGACACACAGACACACACACACAAGTTAAATACTGTGAGATTGGAACCCCTACCTATTTAGTACTACACACCATAGCTTGCAGTACTTATCACATGTGCCACACTGTTTCTCTGATATTACACTGTCAGCCAGTGTGCTTAAGGAGGACGACATCAACAGGCCTTGTAAAGGAGGATATGTTGAGGCCAGCAGCTATCATTGGGCATAACATGCATAACCATTGCATAGATATAGCCCATACAGGCTTGTCTGAAGTGCTGCATGGGGATATATTTACACACACACACACACACACACACACACACACACACACACACACACACACACACACATCGGATGCTGTGAGATTATACTACACACTATAGCTTGCAGTACGTATCAGATGCACCACATAATTTATCTGTTGTTAGATTGTCATCTCTTAAGGTGAATGATATCTGCAGGCCTTGTAGAAGAGCAAATTTAGAGGCCAGCAGCCAGTCACAGGGCCATAAAATGCATGCCATCGTATGGAGACAGCCCATATGAGCATGTCCATAGTGCTGTGAGGGGATATATTGATACACACACACACACTTACACACACACACACACACACACACACACACACACACACACACACACACACACACACAGTTGGATAATGTGAGATTAGAACTCCTACCTATCTAGTATTACACACTACAGCTCACAGTACCTATCGCACACCCCACAGGTTATGTTGGTTGTATATGCTGATGCAGGCACAGTACTTGTGGAGTATGCAAAGTGGCCTTGTGTTAGACAGCATGTGTGGCCTGCAGAATGATACTGCTTGGTACTGTTATTGTATCTACTGTCCTAGAGTGGGATACCTGGCAATGCCCCTGCTATGTGTGTACACTTATCAGTCTGGCCATATGTGGCTGTTTGCAGTTTTATAGGCAGACATGTGGCCAGGGGCAATATGGCCTGCCCAAGGCATGTGTTGCACCCATTGTTCATTACACCACCTGCGTACCTATGTTTGTCTGCAGGGTGATAGTCTGCAGGCACAGAGGTCTGTGGGAGACTGGATTATATACTGTTACAGCCTTGGTCTGGTACCATCGGACAGCTGTTGTGATGTGTATGTGCAGATAACCCCAGCATTCTGCGATATGTGGAGACATTCGTACATCCCCACCCATATCTACATAAATGTGTATAACAGAGATGTCTCCTTAAATGTGGTTGTGTGTGTAAGTAATATAAATGTGCTATGTAGATGTATGTGGGGAGTCTATGTATTATTGTACTTTATACAGCTATATATAAGTCTTATTATCATATATGTATGTGCCATATACTGATAGAGACACTAATCAGGTGTGAGGTGGCTAGGGAGTGACAGATATGTATACTTAGCTGTATGTATTACAGACATATTTCCACATAGCAGGTCTTTGGGTGAGAGAGGCAACAGACTTGAGTTCAAGTTAGCTAAGTGCAGGAGCATGTCCAATGTGATTTTCAGTACTTATAAGGTGACTCCAGACCAGAGCTGCAGGCCATTGGCTGCTGTACCCGTCACCACAGTACTGCAGTTCCCTAATATTGTCCAAGACATTCCCCGGCTGTTTGCTGACCTTAATATGTGACTCAAACTTCAGAACTGTACAGAGCTTCACAGACTGTCCAGACTTTTGCCTCATATTTTTGACCTGTTTCACATATCATTGTGGATTTCTGGCAAATTAGTGGCAAATCAGTGAAGATTGAAATAAATAAATAATGACACACATTTGAGTTTCAGACTCCATGGACATCAGGAGAGCCATGCTTATGCAGGACTGATTCTATCAACATTCTACGTTTTAGAAGCAAATATCTAAAATGTGTCCCAATTTGTGGACCTTATTCCCACTTTTATTCACTTTATTTGGCCAGATTTCCTACTCTAAGAGGTTGAGAGGTGTGATGTGGCTGGGCTACGTGGTGAAACATAACACACAGGGTGGCAGTCTGTATACCTCTCCCTATACATGTTTTTGCAGAATGTCCAGCATTTTGCCCCATATGTCTGATGTGTTCCTCATACATTTCTGGTTCCCTAGTGCTACACTGTAAACAGCGGTCACTGACTTGTTGTACCTACTGACACATTCAAGTGATGGCCTTTACATCCTGTAGCTAATCTGACCTGTTGTGGCCTGCTGTTATACTAGCCACCTGCTAGGTTACTTGGGGCATTTATAATGTCTGTCTGTAGGAATGGCCCTTTCTGCCCCCATTCACTCTGGCTTTGTCCAGCTTTATTGCAATAACAGATTGATGTGTTATGACAGTCTGTGGGACTACCACCATATGAATACCTCACATGCAAAAGATGTTGGATGTTGCCAAATTCAAACCATCAACCCCATCACACATGCTATTGTTTTTGGTCCAGTGAGCCACACCAGCCACCAGACAGAGAGGCTTCATTCCTCACACTATCAGCAAGATAGGGGAATTGTCTGGTCTGCTGGTATATCATTACAGACTTACTGTTACACAGTTGCATGGGAACAGTGATGAGTTTGTGGTGGTGGACAACCAACCTATACTCTGCTGGGATAGACAGTCATGCAACTGTCCTGTGACCACACTGTTTGGCATCTCCCTGGAATAATATTATGACGTTTCCAGCCATGTGGCCTAGTGGATATTTTGGGGCACATACTAGTGAACAGAGTACTTGTTGTCCCAAGTGGCTGTTAGATCTGTACAAGCAGCCCAGTAGCCCACTATAGACCTTTGCAAGTAGCCCAGAAGCACAGTATATAAATATAAATATATATATATATATATATATATATATATATATATATATATATATATATAGCCCACTATATTCCCTTGCATATATGTGGCAGGTCTATGCATATGCTACCATACTGTAGTATCTCTTACAAGTGGTGTACAGGAGAGTGACTTACCCTGCAAATTCAGCAGTTGACAGACCTGTAGTTTGAGGTTGACTCTGTCTGATACACACAGTCCACAGCCTACACATGATGAGGTACAGGTTGTGTGGGCTGTCGGAGTAAGGTGTCAGTCCCTATGACCCTAGGTTATTAGTGCATGTGCTATGTATTGTCTCTTGGCCAAGGCCAGGGCATATTGGGCACACCTACATCTGCCTACAGGGACAGCCTCAGGGAGTTCCTTCTCCAAGTCCCCCTGTGGATGTGGCTGTGGTGACCTAGGCACTAGTGAGGGGCTGTGTATCCCTTCCCTTTGCTGATCCTGCTGCAGCTGTTTCCACAGGATCATGTTGTGTAGCATGGCACATATTGTGAACATCTGTGCACATGTGACTGGAGAGTATTGCAAGGCTTCATCAGATATATCTAGGCACCACAACTGTGACTTCAACAGCCCAAACACACACTCTATGATGTTCCTGATTTGTGCATGTGCCTCATTATGGCATTCTTTGGTGGGTGGGTGTGCATTTCTGATGGGTATCAATATCCACTGTTCCAGTGAGTAGCCAGCATCCTCAAGTAAATGGACATGTGGGATGTATCCCCTAGAAAACACCTGGTACAGCTGTGATGCATGCCAGATATGGGAGTCATGGTAACTGTCAGGGCTGCCAACACACACATTCATGATAATGCCCTGGGCATTGCACACAACCTGGCAGTTGATGGAGTGGAACCCTTCCAGTTGACATAGATTCTACCCTCTTCACCGCTGGTGCCTTGATGTTTACATGAGTGCAGTCTATGGCACCCAGTACCTCAGAGTAGTGTGCTACATGGTAGAAGAGTCGCATACTGCTGGTCCTCTCCTCAGGGGTGTGGAGAAAATAAATGTGCTCACTGACATTTGGTAGCATGGCATCCAGGAACCGGTGGAGTACCCTGGAAGCAGATGCCTGTATAACCCCAAACATGTCCCCAGTTGATCTTTGGAACGTACCTGTAGCTAGTATCCTAAGGGCTACACATACCTTTGTTTCCATTGGGATGGGCTCCCCTCTGTTGGCTCTGGGTCTGAGTTGAGCTCAGTGAGTTGTTGTAATATGTCCCTGTCCACCCTGTAGTGCTGTACAATCACCAGCTCATGTAGCTCCTGGTAGGTTACCCTGGGACTGAACACTCTTCTCCTTCTCAGTCTAGGCCTATGGTCAGCATCAGCAGCAGCCGTGTTGACCTCAGCATCTAGCACATACATATGTAGCAGACCTGTAGCAGCTCCTAGAATTCTGTAGGTTAAAATTCCCAAGTCTGTACTCCAATGGTGTAGACTACTGGGGAAAATTAGATTGTAGGGTGTATGCATACGTTATAGTGCTCTGCTGTAGGTGTAGCCTGTGTGATTGGCTACCTATGATGCATTCCACCTGCCAAGTACATCATTAAGGGGTTTAATGGACCTAGTTTACGTGAAATAGGGCTCATCAGTAATTAATATAACACTGGCTTTCTCATCCAATTTTTTTCTTTTTTTAGTTGTTTTTTTTTGACAGCCTTTCTTGCTGAGCAATGCGGCACACCTCGCAAACCTAGGCTGCACAGATAAACAAGGCTTAGCCATGAGCAGACACTCAGCACAGCTGCTCACTGTGCAAACACACTCAAACCCACTGAAACACGTGCCCCTAAGGTAAACAAAGGTTAGCAATCGCCGGACACCCCCCCCCTCACTTAGCAGAGCAGTGTGCCACACAAACAGCTGCTGTTGAGCTCCAAAGAGCTTAAAAGTTTGCAGACACACACCCCTTTTGATGTCAGCTACCTCTTCTGTGGACACCAACACCATTCTATCCCAACATGGATGGGATCTGCCATCACAGATACCCATTTGTGCTATTCAGTAACCCCAGCTCATTTGCATACAGATTAGTGCACAGTGTCTGGAAACTACATGGTTTCAGGACCTGCCTTATTAGCAATCACCTACATTGTACATACACTACATAAGGTCCTATAACGCATTACTGTTACATACTCACAAATACTGTTTTTTACAATCTTTTTATATTTTTTTCTATAATGGAATGTTTGTGCACTGTGGCAAGCCATGCAAACATACCCAGGGTGTTAAAAAAAATAAAATTATTTTACATTATTTTCCATATGGTTTTGGAAACAAAGTGGTTACTTTTCCACATATCCATGTCCTCTATACTATTTGTGTCATGGTAACTACACTTTTACAGCCCCTGTTGTCATTTTACATCCTGTACATGGAATTTTCCATTGTACATTACGGGGACCAACATGGGGTCTGCACGACTGCCTATCTGCTTGCTGGATTGCTCTACCCACCTCATTTTGCATGCATTTCACCTGCTTATGTGGTGATTTGCATGCCACTGACACTTCCATGTTCGCACGCGTCTGCATGCCCCTCAGCTTCATTTACTGGATCACACATCTGCTTACTTCCATGTAAGCACCATGCCACTATGCCTACATGTCAAATAAGTCTGTGTAGGCTTTATTAAATTCCCACATTATCTTGTCACCTGTGCTTCCTTAAAGGCAACCCTACAAAAATATTTCCCCAGATGTGCACTGCAGTCAAATAACCAAACACAGCTCACTGTACATAAACTCTCCAGATCTGCAGAATGCTCTCTATATTCTTACTGTCTCACTAAAGCCTGGAATTTTAACCCTATAACCATAAAAAAGATGCCTTCTTTCAATCCTTCAAACTCTCTCTGGAACACTACTTAGACAATGAATGGCACTGCTCATGCTCTGCACCAGGGTAGATATGCATAAATTCTCCCCAAGCACAACACCTATATCATGCTGTCCCCCTTTTCTTACCTATCCTGCAAAATTCTCACTGTAAACTCCTCTGGTAAAAAATTGTCATGCTCAAATGCCTTGAACCTACACCCTGTCACTAATAAATCGAACTGGCCAAAATCTTCTCCTCCTTCTCACCCAAATACTTATTACAGAAACTGGTTCACCTATCATTTCTCTGTTTGCTGTATATAGAAAATTAAGTTACAATTTATTATAGAAACTGCTGTCTTACTTGTTTAACATATCAAAAACATATAACAATTATTTCATAAATATCTGTATATTACACCTCTCATAAGCAGTGTACATGGATTCAATGAAGCTTGCCTGATACCTTTTTGTATATAATTTATCTGTTTTCTATATAGTCATAACTAGTGTTATAGTCTCAAATCTTGTCTGCCTTAAATGTCCTGTAAATATTTTCTGTATGTATATAGTATTAGAAATGCGTACATTATTATCGGATTTCATACTATGTAAAATGTGACTTGCCTATGGAGTTTTTCTGCCTGGGCCACTATTGAAAATGGGCACATACCCAGACAGACCATCACGGGAAAAAAAGGTCAAATAAAATAAAAATAAATTGGCAAAAACATATTCCTGCAGGTCTAGAACAATAATATGTTTTTATATCAGGGCTCATTAGAAAAAGATGTGCAGTGCTGTGGTACTTTTCCATTCACACTGAACACCAGTGCAAATGTTCTAAGTGATGGTGTAGCTCATTATAATGAATGAATGAAATCAGCAGAGGAGCAATTCCACCAGTATGTTGGCAACAGAACAGCAGGTATTAGCTGATGTACAGCATAAACACCTGCAGTACCAGCTTCTACATACAGGTGGAGCTTTGCTGTTGGCAAGGACAGGAATTTTGCACATGCATGGTCTGTTGGATCTGTCCCCTTCATACATAGTGGACAGCACTACACCTTTTTTAGTGACTTACAAAATGTTACATGCTATCATATAAAATGTTGTATTATGACAGATAAATTACTTCTGTTACTTGCTTCTTTATGTTACATTTTTTAAGATGCTGAGATCTGTCAGATTTTATTAAAAAAATAGGTTAGGAATTTAATTAAATATAAAAATGACTTCTAATGTATTTATTAATACTTTACAGAGATAATTTTCTGACGAACAGCTTTTTTGATCATGCCTTTTTTTTACAACCCGAATGTGATGCAGTTCCAGGAGAGGTATAGTCATTTGCAGTGCAATTACTTTGACTAATTATAATTAATGCAAATGGAAATGATAACTTTTGCCACAATGTATCAACTGTATGAAATAGCTATTAGACATTTAACATGCAAGTCTCTGTTTCTCCTTAGGCTCTACTTTGAAACGTTCAAGTCAGAGCCCCATGCAGTGTTTTCATAACACCATAATAAATGTTTACATCTATTCACACTAATAGCAAGAAATGTATTTTACCTCATGACTAAGGTTATGGACAGAAAATATTCTGTTTTTGAATAAGATTCATGAACATTATGCCCTGTGGTATAAGGCTTGTATGTGATATGAACATGTACCAGAGTCATTTGCATTTAATACTCAGTGTCTCACAAAGAGATAATTCCTTATATGCAAATATCCCCTCAAAGTGCCTATGTTAATGACCTCAGAGACTATGTTCATGATTCATAAATAGAGTGACAGCTCTGAACAGGGTGGTACAATTCCCATAAAAATGGGACATGGACCACATTGCAACAGTTGTCATAATTGTCTATTTCGGCAGCTTCTTCTTGTTAATGACAGGCACTGCACTAAACATAATGTGCAGAATGTGTTTATGTAATTGTCACTATGTTTACCAATAGTCCTCTTCATTTTGTCTAACATTTATTTCAGATTTTGTTCCATTATCATTTCTACCAGTTTAATGACTATAATACTTTAATGTCTCGCACACTTATGGGAGGTTATGAGAGGTGAACCACTCACCTTTCCCCCGCTTTTCTACAGTATGCAAAACCATTGGTGTTAGTCTATGTTACATTTCCCAGTATCTGTGCAAAGAAAAAGCATTTTTTTAATTTATATGGAAAGTTTGAACATAAAAGACATTTTTTGTACAAGACAAATGTTTAACTCAAGCAAACCTTTTCTTACTGCCATAGAAATTAATGGGACAGCTTATGATCATACAGATGAGGAGAGCATTTAAACCCTTAAATGCATCTTGTATATTTCTAAAAACAACTTGCTTAGAACTAGATTGATATAGTTAACTAATTTGCAGTCTAGCATAAGCCAAACTTGAGGCCATGGTGAGTGTAGAAAATTCAGAAAATGGTTTGAAAACACTCAAAACACTAGGAATCAATGTAAACAGCTTAATATTAAGCACTTTCACCTCACAAGGATCTACAGACTTCTACAAAATAAAATAAAATTAAGCAAACTATTAAATGCAAGACACTATAGAGTGTATATGTAATGCATCAGCATTTTGTTAATTGCACATAAATGTTTGTATATGTTCTGTGAATGCTGCTTTGTACTCTTTCCTACTTGGAAAGCCTTGCAGGTGGCTACTCAGACAACTGGTGTACAGTTACAGTTAGAACATCATTATACCTCTAACATTATGTTTAAATGGGGCAGAATTATTGCTGATCTGTTATTTATAAAACAACAGTATTTACGAAAACAGCATGGGTACATACATGCATACAAATATTTCAAGCACAGGCATTAATGCCCTTCTAGCCTGCCAATATACCAAACCAATGGTTCCCATAATAAGTGTCCAGGCTGTTCTTAAAAATATCTAAACTAGTGCTTGCTTTAATGTAATTTGGTAGCCTGTTCCATGAATCAGCTGCTGTTTCAAAGAACCAGTTAGTACACTTTTCATTCCTATACAATATAGGTCCATAGGTTCATAAGTGTTTACTAGGCTAACAACCACAAAGGCCTTTTTAATCCTAGACATGCATCCCAAATCTCTTACAAGTTCTGATACCCTTGATAAGTGTAAGAAGGGGCTTGGGAGATGACACATATACAAGCAGAGGCCTGGGAGATAAAATATTTATTTACATGTTGCCTGTGTCCATTAGAGACATATGTGCCAAGCCAGAGGTGAATTTCCTGTTTGCCATCCAATTGTCCAAGTTGCACTTGAATTGGATTAGGGAGGAACTCTGCTTCACATGGATGGGGAGCCTGTTCCAGAGGCAGGGTAGTCTCTGGGATACATACCTGTCTCTCCAGCAGGCCCTATGTAAATAACAGGCAAGGTTTAAGTGTTTAGAATGGGTAATTCTGGTGCTGTATGATTTGTGGATATGCAGGAGATCCATCAGGGAGGGATCTGACAATGCCTTGTATGCCAAGCATAGATCTCCCCTCAACAGCCTGTAGGAGACAGAATACAGGGAAATGGGCTTGAGGCTATCTGCAGAGGACATTTTACTTATGCCCTGTATTCTTTTAGTGAGGAAGCTCTGTGGACATTCAGTTGTTGGATATGGCTGGTTAGGTACATACCAAAGGAGGTATAATACTGAATGGTAGGTCTGATGAATGCAGAACACAGTGGAATAATATCTTCCTTGGACTTAGATGCCATACTTTTGTTTATAAGCTGTGCAACACAGAATGATTTCCTCACTACTGTAAATGTACACGTGTGATGGTCCAAGGCTAGATTACTATTGATGTGTGTCCCTAAGTTCCTGACTACTGGGTCAACTCTAAGGAGTATGTTGTCAATATGATAGTTACCAGGGGTGGATGACTTCCCAAAGGATACTATTATGCATTTCTTGGCATTTAGTTTTAGTCCATGACTATGACACCAGTTATTTGTCTGTGTCAGTCCATCCTGGAGAACATTTGTGTCAGTCTGGGATTCAATGACAGCTCGTAATTTGCAATCATCTGAAAATGTAGTTATCCAGAGACCATTGACATTCACCTTGACTTCAGAGAAGTAAATGCCAAAAAGGAGCGGTCCAAGAACCAATCCCTGAGGGACTCCACTTGTGACCAACCTCTTTGTAGAGGTGGAATCCTCAATTTTAACTTTCTGCGTCTGTCTGTGAGCCATTTGGCTATTCACCAGGTGACATACAGGTTTGCACCTTACCTCCTGAGACTGTCAACAATGCCTGAGTGAGGTATTGTGTCAAATGCCCTGGCCAGGTCAAGGTAAGCATTGTGAACCATTTTGTTCTCATCCATTGCTTTGGTGACCTTCTCAAAGAAGTCCACCAGGTTGAGTAGGCATAACCAACCCTTGACGAAACCAGAGTAGGTTGGGTCTAGTGTCTGGAGGTTTATTATATCACTACTGATCATCTCCGTGATAATTCTTTCCATCGTTTTATATGCAAGACTAGTGAGACTTATGGGTCTGTAGTTTTCAGGGTCTGTAGATAACCAGCCTTTGTGCAGAGGGATGACCGTTGCTGTTTTCCACTCTTGAGGCATGAAACCTGTTTGGAGGCTACAGTTAAATATCAATTCCAGAGGGCCTGAAAAGTCAGGTTTCATGCTATTTAGAAGGCATGCAGGGATTTTGTCTAGGCCCATTGATGCAGTGTTCTTGATCTTAGCGAGAGAACATTAAGAACCTGTTCCCTAGTGATAGCAAGGTGAGTTATATTTGATGGTATTACCTGAGGGAAGGTTGAGGGAGAGAGAGTGGTAAAGTTGGAGCAGAATTTGTTGGCCGGCAGGTTTGCTATATCTTCTGGCTCAGTGTAGGTGGCTCCATTAACAATGATCTCTGCACACAATTGAGTATTGCCTTTGAGGTTGTGGACATAGCTTAAGAATGCCTTGCGGTTGTCCTTGGCCTGAGAGGCCAAATTTAACTCAAATTTTGCTTGGGTAGACTTTATTTATCCCCTGAGTTGTTTGTTTAGTTTGATGAGAGTGTTTTTATCCTGTTGGTTGCTGCACTTCCTAATTTTTGCCATAATTTTCTTCCTTCTGTTATACAGCCGATTGATTTTGTGATTCCACCAGGATGACTTGTTTTTTGAGTTAGTTCTGTATTTCATCATGGTGGGTACAGCTGCCCCTATGCAGCTATCAACATGTTTGTGCAGGGTTTCTGCAAACAGTTCTGCATAGGCAGCTGTGTTCTCAGGGTTATGGAGGCTTGAAAGTTTGCCAGGTTATCGCTTAATAGCAGGAAGTTAGCCTTAGAGTAGTCCCTGAATATTCCGGGGTTAGCTGGGGTTCTACGTTTTATTTTTACTTCAAAGAAGACCATTTTGTGGTCTGACCTTACCAGGGAAGACATTATACTAGGGTGTGCGCAGCACTCTCCCATATTAGTGAGGATCATATCCAGTATGGTTGCACCCCTGGTCTGTGTATTGACAATCTGATCTAGGGAGTTTCTGTTTACAAAATCCAGGAATCTCTGTCCCTGTACATTTGATTTTCTAAAGCATTTCCAATTAATAGTGTGGTAATTAAAGTTGGCCATGAATATGGTATTGGGTTGGATAGTGAGTGTTTCTAATAAGTTTAAATACATGGAATGGGTTTCCTGGGTGATAGAGGTGGGCCTATAGCTTGCAAGGAAGTGTATTTTACCTGTGGTGATTTGACCATGAGCAGCTCTAGTGTGTTGTCCTGTTTAACCAACCCTGTGGTATATTTATTTTTGATGTAAATCAAGACACCTCCACCTTTAGTCCCTGTCTGTTTAGTACTTGTTCTAAATGTGTGGAAGACATTATAACTTTGCACTGTTGGTACGCTCTCTGCAGCTTTAAGCCATGTCTCAGTGACCGCACAGACGTCAGCATTCTCTAGGATGATGACAGCATCTAGGGAGTGGGTTTCATTTGTTTGGACTCCTAGCATTGAGCAGTAGTACCTTTGGATTTTCTTGGTTTTGATTTTCTATGTCAGAAGTACTTTCAGTTTGGCATTGCCTTAAAAAGGCACTATGGGGGAAGACAACGTTTTAGCTATTATTCAAAAGCCTAGAGGGGAGAGGTGCAGACCATCCCTGGCAAAGCAGTGTGGTCTGTTGACCATATCCTTCCATGCTGACAAACATTGTACTCAGTTAGAATGGCACCAGAAACTAACCCAGTTATTAAAGTCAGTCATCTTTTGTTCTACACAGGTCGTCTGATGATTCCCAACTACTTTTTGATAACCCAATACATTCCAGAGGTAGTTGTCTCTAAATGCCCTATAAATCTGAAAATGATCTCCTCTTAAATATCTATATGAAACAATACTAGTTCAGATGTTTTAATCCTTCATAATAACTTAATTTTTTACATCCATGGATAGCCTCAGTATATTTCTGCTGTACTCTTTCCAGTTTATTCATGCTTGTTTTCTTACAAGGTTTCCATATTATTAATGCATACTCAAGTTTTGGGTCTAATGTAATTAACAAAAATGATATAATTATTTCTGTTTTTCTAGGCTTTATAAATCTTTTTATACAACCTATAGTTCTATAACTATCATTAACCAATTGGCTGATATTATTAGAAAAACTCAGAGCTGGACCTACCCACATACCCAGGTCCTTAAATGAATTGACAATTTCAATCACTGTATGCTGTATCAAATATTCACCTTTCAGTTTATCTCTCCCAATCTCATATGCTTAGTTTTTGATATATGTATCAGCATATTATTCTCCTGTGCCAAATGGTCAAGTTCTTTTGCAGACATGCCCTATCTTTAATGCATTTAATCAGTTTACCCAGTTTCATGTCATCTGCACACAGACTGTAGAATACCTCAGATGAAAAAGATAGGTCTGCAAGATACAATCTAAACAAGTATGGCCATAGCACAGAGCCCTGTGGGACACTATGACTGTGACCAAGAATTTCACCTGTCCATTTGCTGTGTGATATTGGCCACGCCCTATTTAAGCCTTGCAGCTATCCATCTTATCAAGAGTACATCAATACTTAGCTGTTCTAATTTATTGATCAGTTTTTTGTGCATGACCCTGTCAAATGCTGAAGTTAAATCTATATAAATCACATCACAGCACAATGTTTCATTCATAGCTGTTATTATATTGTTATATAGAACATCATGTTACAGGTCATAATAGATCTATTTTCAGCAAAGAAATTGGTTAGAATTCCAACAACAACTAACCTATGCCCAACTTGTCTTTACTCACCAACTAATATACGAGCCAAACAGAACCCCATCCCTACAACAATTACTCCAACCATATACCAACACTCGGCAACTCCGATCCTCACACAAAACACTCCTTCAAGTATCCAAAAGTAACAACAAAGCCAGGGACACCCTCTACTCCCACCACATTTCTAAACTTTGGAACTCAATCCCTCAACACATCCTAAATGCTACCAACCTACACCAATTCAATACTCTGCTCTAAGACCACCTCACTAACAAGTGGCTCTGATCCTGCACCAAGCCAGGCTAATACCATATAAGCCCACATCAAATTTCATCCTCTAAATGTTATAGTCTCCCTGTATACCCCACTCCCACTTATTAACACCACCTATCAGCTACCTACAATATGAGTATAATTTGATAATTTCTTTTTTTTTTTTTGTAAGGGTATACATATGTACACGTATTAAAGTATACTCAAATGATCAACTAAAGATGGACCCCTGCCCTCAAAAAAAAAAAAAATATATATATATATATATATATATATATATATATATATATATATATACATACATATATATATATATATATATAACTTTACTATATTGTAATATGACTTTACTATATTGTAATAACTTTCTCTTTTTCACTAAAGTGCCTATTGTATATTGTATTTTATTTATTGTCTCTCGATATTTCTGTTAAATTCTATGTAAAACCAACACTGTAGCTGTCAATGTTGCTCTTGTTTTATTGGAGCTTTTTTCCCTGGGCCTCTGCTGAAAATGGGCTCACACCCAGATGGACTATCCCGATCAAGAAATGTAAAATAAATAAATAAAAATATGCATGCTGATATATGGTTTCAAGTACCAGCCTTTCCAGGTCTGACAATAACTTAACCAATATTACCTTCTCCATTATTTTTCCACAACATGAAAGTAGACTTAAGGGTCTGTATGATTCTGGGTTTGTCCTACGCCCTTTTCCCTTAAAGAGAGGTTTAATAAGTGCATGTCTCCAATCTTGAGGAATCTCCCCATATTTATATGACCTAGTAAATAATAAATATAATGGTAGTGTAAGATCTTGCTGAAGTGTTCTCAGTCAATATTACTAATTCCGTTTCCTCCCTTTATCAGTTTGCATGTCCTTACTCCTTCCACATTTTCTGTATCTTTAAAATGGTTTTCTGTTATGCTCAATATCTTTATATACATTTTCTTCAAATTTTTCTTGATTTTTTTTCTCACGCTATGCTTAATTTGTTTGTCCAGCTTGTTTATTTCAGTTTTCAAAGTTGTAGTTTCACTTCTCTTCAATTTCTTATACTTTTTGTCTCTCGTCTTAATCAGGTATCTTGTTCTCATGGAAATATATCTCCCTGGTGTAGCATGTCTAGATCTTGATGTTAAACATTGTTTTGATTTTTTGCACGCAAGCAATTTCTTTTTCAAAACTTTCAACATTACTTCTGCATTTTTTCCACTGAACACATCACTCCAGTTAGTTTTACATAGTGACTGTTTTGCTTCCATATAATCTGCAATGAATCTTCTGCGCATTAGTTTAGATTTCAGTTTGGCAGAATTATCTAGCAACAAATTAACCTTTATAACCCCGTGATCACTGCACATCAATAGTAGTAAATCTTGACATGAAGTAGCAGTCATTTCTTTAAGTACACAAACAATATCTAGTATGGTCTGCTCCCTGGTAGTTTTTTTTTACAATCTGAAGCAATTGTTCCTGAACATATGTTGTGAATAATTTCCTTACTCATGTTGTTGAATCAATATTATTCCAGTCTCTTTCTGGTAAATTTAAGTTCCCAACCAATATTATTCTTCTCACTGTGTTCATGCAAGAAATGTATGAATTCCTCTAGGTCATCAGCACTTGATTTGGTGGTCTATACACTCCAACAATTGTATGTTCCAGGGTTATATTTATCGTCGTGGTTACATAGTCTTTAGTATCGGTGTTATCATTGAACGTGTAATAATCACAGGTCTCATTGCTATCTTTAATCCCTATTAAAACACCTTCACCTGCTACCTGTTTTTTTTTTTTTTTGCAAGAATGTCTGTTATGGTAAAAACATTTATGACCTGACGGAACTGGTTTCCAGTCATTGTTCTTTAACCATGTTTCACAAACAATAACAGCATCAGTCTTGTGGAGACATAGCAAATTTTCCAATAAAAAAAACTATATTATTAATGCTCATATCATTAACAACCATCAGAGATGAAAGTTGCTATCTGTGAACTGTTAAACTTTCAACCTTGCAGAAATCATACCTTGTGTTTGTGAAATATTGCAAAATATCTGCTGCAAAAATTCACTTCCCTGATCTTGACAAATGAACACCATCCTGTCTGAACACAGGTGTGTCCAAAATTAGGCTATGATGCTCTACCCATTTCTACCCATTTCCATTTTTTAACATTTTTTCATGTAGGTATTTACCTAAAAATCTTTTCATTCACAGTGACCTGACTCTCCTTTCCATATGTGATTTGTGAAAAATATACCCTAACATCTGTACAAGCTATGATATCTAACAGGGCTGTAAGTTCCCTATTAACAATCATAGAGTCCTTGTGGATGAAATCATTTGTACCAACATGAATAAAACAGATCAGTACTCAGGAACAGCCTTAGGTCAACTGGTGACCTAGGCAAAAGGCCTCCACAGCACACCCCACCACACCAACGGTGCCACCATCCTGGTCTACCTACACCAAATAAATACTGGAAAAGCACTCCTGCTACATCGGCACCCTAGGCGGCTGTCTAGTTGGCCTATGCCTAAGGCCAGCTATATTAGTACTTCCTTACATTAAGGCATTCTAAGGTGTGTCTTACATCCTCTATTTTGGCTCCTGACAACCACAACACTATCTGATGTTCAAACTGAAAAACCACAGACACTCTATTAAGTAAAAAGTATGGAAGTTTATTAAGATGAGCTCTTTCACCCAAATGTAAACAATGGACTTCATCAGAAAAAAAAAAAAAAAAAACTCCCCTTACATTTTATATTCTGTTAAACACTGCCATCTAGTGGATGACTGGCTAATCAGGTTGAAAATGTTAAAAAAGGCAAACATTATATGTAATAAAACACATAAAAACTTCACAAATTATTCCATAGACCGATTGTCAATAAAAACAAAGCATAATTTGATTACAGACAAAATTTTAAATCCTAAACATAATATTCATCTATATATATATATATATATATATATATATATATATATATATATATATATAGCTAGATAGATAAATAGATATCCTTTTATATGTATATATCCTTATATATATATATATATATATATATATATGGATTCACTTTATAACCTCGAAATGCTGAAATATCGAATTTCAGTATCTCGAGACTATAAAACCGAATCCACAAAACACCGACAAACAAAAAACGCAAAACCACATAACCGAAAACACCGCACACACTACACTAAACATACAACACAACACCCACATCACAACATAAACAAAAAAAAAACAGACATACACAACTCACACACGCTCGCCCCACACCCCCCTACTTATATATACTAACTCCGAGATCGCACAAACACAACACAAAAGCTCACTCACACACGCACATTCTCCAATCCCTCACACACACTCTAACTCCCACTCAAAACCGTTACAAAACACTCACTTACCTGATATAACACCTACATCCACACACGGCACCGCGCACAACCAAAACACAAACCCGAACATTACATAGCGCAACTTCATAACCGCGAATTCAACATATATTCGACATATACCAGAAAGGCTCATCCAGACTCTGCTACACTTTGCTGTGAAGGAAAGGTTAGTTTGCTGTTATTTTTTGTATTTCTGTATTGCCTTTCTATATTTTGAATACTGTAGTTTGTTTTCTTTACCTTGTGTTTTGCTTGCATTCTGTTTAACAGCATATTAAAACTTCAAAAGAGACCACAGCTCTCTCTGTTCTGAGTCAGGCAGAATTTTTTCCGTCCCTCCCACCCATTTAAGTTGTCTTGTTAAATACCACTGTCTTTCTAGTTGCCCGCCTCTTATGTTAATCTGACCATATATCTCATTTCTCTCTACTTTCACTGGCTTATGTGAGTAATCACAAAACCATCACTTTTGAAATCCCACCCCTTCAATTATTTAAATTTATTGGCCATCCTACAGTATTTCATAGTACCAAAATACAAAAGTAACCACCCCTTTCAGTCCATCTTGCTGTTTTAAAAATAGTAACTCTCCACTAAACCTTAACTTTTTAAAACAGGTAAAACTCAAGTTACCTACTTTCATATCTAACTTCTCTAGTGCACACTGCAGAGTGCATTCTTTTCAATCTTACCTTTAAGCATCCCTGTTACTAGCACTTTCTCTAATACCTAAAAAGATCATCTCTACTTGACTCCAAGTTGACTTTTCTCTATCTGTTAAACCTAGCACTTGCTCCTACAGTACTTATTACCTTGATACGGCACTCTTATAGATAGCACCCCAAAAAGGCAAACCCCCATTTCTCGGTCACCACGTCCCCAGAATCTCTTTTAAAGTTTTTGTCTAGTCCTTCTAGCATGTCGAGGGATCAGTTGCTAGTGTCCTCTCCTGCTCAGCTGGTGAACCTGGGAATATTGAGGCAATGTTACAATTGCCTCATGTACACAGACAACCCTCTCCTCCTCCCACAAAACACAAATACATGCGAGAGATGCAACTATACGGCCAAACTGGAGGCTGAGCTCTCTCAACATAGGACTGGCAAGACCAGTCAGGAGGAGAAGGTTACCACACACACTATAGACCCAGTCTCACATAGTACCATCACAACCTCAAATCATACACATAAACACACAAAGACATACTCGGCTCTGATCAAAAATCTACCAAAACAGCAGAGGCCACCAAAGCAGACACCCAAACAACCACCACCTCAGAACACAACACCTGCAACACATAGACCTCACAGTCAAGGTGTCAAACAGTCACAGCCCTTAAGGCCAAACACAATGCCAGACACACTAGTCATTGGTGACTCCATAGTCAGACACACTGACGTCCCGCTCACCAGACTGAGTAAGGAGAAGGTCACAGTAAGCTGCCTGTCGGGCGCTAGAATCCGCCACATAACGCAAGCACTCAGGTCTCTCAACAGCAGGTACAAATATGACTCAGTCATTGTCCACGCTGGTGTAAACGACCTGAGACGTACCTCCTTGGACTACATGAAAAGAGACATTGAGGAGCTCTCTGATTATGTAGCCCAGGCAGGTATGACCCTGACCTTGAGCAGTATCCTACCTTCACCAAGAATGATGCCACAATACAGAGATAAGATGATCAGCTTTAACAATTGGCTTAAACTCTGGTGTCATTCAAAGGGGATCCAATGTCTGTCTGCCTGGGATGACATGCTGGACAAGCCACGCTGCTTCAAGGGACGGCTTGCACCTGTCACCCTGGGATTCGGATATTGGCAAAGGCTCTTGCCACCCCATAGTGCCTTTTTAGGCAAGGCTCAAATTCTAAACCTACCACCCTAGAACACAAAAAAGGAAAAAAACTAAGGGTAATGCTGCTCAATGCCAGAAGTCTAAATCTCAAAATGCACGCACTCGAGGCCCTTCTCAGTATGGAGAACATCGATGTCTGTGCAGTGACAGAAACCTGGTTCAAGGCTCCTGAGAGCACCCCAGCACTATCAGGTTTTACCTCTTATCATGCGTTCCGGCCCCAAAATCCGGACAATACCAAGAAAGGAGGGGGGGTAACCATATTCATCAAAGACACCCACACCTCAAGACTGGTGGCAACGCACGATGCATCGGAGACCATCCAGGTGCAATTAACCATAGGCAAGACTGCGATGCAAATTGTAGCATGTTACAGGCCACCCTCACAAACTCAGGAACCTCACATGGCCTTCTTGAAAACACTAGAGGGGATAAATGTATCACCAAACACCATCATACTAGGTGACTTCAATTACCCTAATATAGACTGGGAACACTACTCAAGCCCAAACACCCTAGCCCAAAAGTTCCTGGAATTCATAAACTCAAATGCCATGGAACAACTAGTCACCATCCCCACAAGAGGAGAAAACATACTTGATCTCATCATCATGAACATGGGAGCACAATGTTCAACACCGAAGTATACCCCTCACTGGTGAGATCAGATCACAAACTAATCTCGCTGGAGGTCCTCATCCCACCCCCACCTGAAATAAAAAAGACCACAGTAAAGAACTTCTCGAAAGCCGACTTCACACTTCTAAAGACTAGTGTGGTCTCCTTTAAGGCCCCTGAGCCGACGGAAAACAGTACTCAAGCCGCTGAATCACTTACAAATGCCTTCTACCAGCACCTGCAGGACTGCATGGATAAGGCAATCCCAAGCAAAACAAAGACTCTTTGTACCAAAGGCAAGCATCCACTCTGGTGGACCCCAGCCATAAACAAACTCTACAACAAAAGGCGGAAGCTACTACAAGATAGAGCAAAATCCTTAAAAGGTAAGACACCCTTGATCACTATAAGTAAAAACTAAGAGCTCTCATAAAATCATCCAAAGCAAATTTTGAGAGAAAAATAGCTAAAGACTCAAAAGACAATCATAAGGCCTTCTTTAGCTATGTTAGAAACCTGGGAGGAAACTCCCAGATATGCTCAGAACTAGTTCAAAATGATGTGAAGATTACTGATCCTACAGACATTGCCAACATACTGGCTGACAGGTTCAGTGCAAACTTCTCCCCTCCCCAAAGGAGAGATATCTATACCAAGCGATTGCAGCCCCAAACATCTCCAACACCCAAGTGAGAACTGCTCTCTCCAAAGCAAAAACACAGCATCCATGGGACCTGATGGTGTCCCGGCTGTGTGCTCCACGAACTCAACGAGGAATTAAACCCACAGCTAGGACAGCTGTTTAATCATAGTCTTACCTCTGGATACGTACCCAGGAGTGGCACACTGCAACTGTGGTCCCACTTCACAAAGGCGGTGCCTCCACCGACCCTGGAAATTACCGGCCCATTAGCTTGACAAGCCTTATCTGCAAAGCCATGGAGAGGATCATAATGGACCTCATAAATAAAGACATAGGGAATTTGCAGACTTTGGATCCATCCCAGTTTGGCTTTGTCAAAGGCAGATCATGCCTTCTAAACTTGGTTGACTTTTGAAACAGTCACCAAAGCCATTGATGAGGAAAGGCAGTCCATACAGCCTACCTCGATCTGGCGAAGGCCTTTGATACAATACCCCACTCGGGTATCATTGAAAAACTCATCAGCTTAAATGTTAACCCATACATCACAAGATGGGTTGCAAACTGGCTGAGTGACAGAACCCACAGGGTCAGAGTTGCTGGTGCCATGTCAGACTCAAAGCCTGTCACAAGTGGTGTACCACAGGGCTCAGTCCTGGGCCCACTCTTGTTTGGCATCTACTTTTCCGAAGTACAAGCAAACACAGGAGGGTTATGGCTGACAAAGTTTGCAGATGACTGCAAACTGGGCCATAGCAGAAAACACATCTGACACAGATATCCTTCAGAAGGGTCTCACAGAAACGGATAACTGGTGCCAGAGCCATGGCCTAAAGTTAAATGCCAAAAAATGCATAGTCATACCCTTCGGGAAAAACAAGGTTACCCCTAGCTACCAAATAGGTGGCAATCCACTGAGTACAGAAGAAGTTATCAGGGACCTGGGGACCCAGGTTGATAGTAGTCTGTCATTCGACACCCATGTAGCTAAAGTAGTTAGGAAGACCTTCTACATTGCCCACCTTATCATGAAGGGATTCTCATCTAGATCAAGGGAGGTCATAGTCTCCCTATACTCATCACTCATCAGACCAATGATTGAGTACAATGCCCCATTCGGAATGTATCTGACCCGACACTTGCAGCAGCTGGAGAGGCCACAAAAGTTCCTCACCAAAAGGATAAAGGGTCTCAAACATCTGTCCTATGCTGCCCGACTGAAAGAACTCCAGCTCTATTCAGTCGCACCGCTTGCTCAGAGGTGACCTTTGCCTAACATACAAGGCCATGTCAAACCCAGATTTGATGAATATGCTTCACCTCAAAAATCTAGATCCGTCAGAGCCACAAGGGCAGGAGACTTAAACCTCGACACGGCTATTAATAGGACGTGCTGGAGGGATAGATTCATCACCCAAAGACTCCCTATGCTGTGGAATAAAATTCCGGTATATGTGAGGCAGAGCACCTCGCTGGCCTTGTTCAAGAGAAATCTTGACCAATGGATGGGAGATCGCAGATATACCCCAGGGATTACCTCAGTGTCACTGCTCAACAGAGGCACAGCAAAATAATGGGTATAGTTCCCCATACTAAAGGGGTGGCGTAAGCCACAAAACTATGGGCTAGGCTTGTAAATGCCCTCGGGCAGATAGCCTAGTATGAACCTATGAACCTATGAACCTATATGTGAAATTCGCAATTATGAACGTTCGCTATTTCAAACATTTGACTTTATAGCTTCGAGATACTGAAATTCGACATTTCAGTATTTCGATGTTATAAAGTGAACCCATATATATATATATATATATATATATATATATATATATATATATATGTGTGTGTGTGTGTAACACATAATATTATTTATATATATATATATATATATATATATATATATATATATATATGTATGTGTGTGTGTGTGTGTGTGTGTGTGTGTGTATGTGTGTATATGTATATATATATATATATATATATATATATATATATATATTTTTTTTTTTTTACATTTGTTTACCAGGAAATTCTGACTGGATGCAGGTCCTTTTTCAGCGGATGCCCAGGGAGAAAAGCTCCACATCATGCACATGATAAATAGAGATACAAAGTTGCAGCAATAGTAAACAACATTACAGGTTGTTGACTTTAATACGATAACAAGATATTGATTATCAACAGTATATACAGTAAATGTTGCAAGTTAAGATAGTTTCTTGTCATTTATAATATTAGTAACAACGTTGTCAGACAAGATTTTAAAGTATGTAAAGACAACTAGCTAATTCTGACTGTGGTTAGTAGTGCCGGTAGTATAGTTGGGTTAAGAGTCTAGGTGGGGGGGAGGTAAGGGTGGGGGTGTTAGTCTGGATTAGAACACGGACAAAGCCAGTGCAAATTTTAGTGGAATTTGAGCGCAGTCTTGAAAAGGCTGCTGGAAGGTAGAGTAGTTGTAGAGGGTGGAAGATTGTTCAAAAGTTTAGATACGGTACATGAAAATATGGCTTCTCCTGCTGAGTTTTTGGGTTTGATAACAGTGAGTTGATTTTTGTTGCTTGATCTTAGGGGCCTAGTGGAGTGATAGGGTTGGAGAAGGGTTTGAAGGGAAGGGATGTTATGGGGGTAGTTAATAAGTTTATGAGCGAGGGTGAGTTGATTAAAGTGAAGGAGTTGCGGGAGTTCTAGCCAGTTTAGTTCTTTAAGGGAGTTTCAATGATGGATGTGGTAGGAGGTTCCAGTGGCAAATTTAACAATTTTGTTGTAACAAGCATCCAGCTTGTGTAGGTCTGTCTGTCTGAAGTTGGTAAGTATGGGGGATGCATAGAGTAGGGTGGAGATTACCTAGGAATTGGCTATGGAGATTCTAGCCTCCTTGGTTAGGAATTGGCGGCTTCAATATAATGCACCAATTTCCTTGTGAACTTTTTTTATTGTGAGAGATATGTGGATGTCAAATCTAAGTTTGTTGTCTATTTCCACACCGAGTAATTTTGTGTGTTCTGATGGAGAGATGATGGTATTGTCTTTGGCGAGAATGTTGAAGTGGGGGTGTTCTGGGTGGCTTTGGAAGGTTGGAACAGGAAAAGTTTTGTCTTACTTAGGTTGAGTAGGAACTGAACATTGGATAGCCAGCTTTCTACAGAAGAGAATGATTCCTGTGTGATTTGTTGTAGTTCTGGTAGAGTGGTGGCGGAGCAGATGAGAGTAGAGTCATCTGCTTACTGTATAAGAGATGCTTGTGTGGTGGCAGTATGTAGGTTGTTAGTGAAAAGTGAGAATAGCAGAGGGCCAAGTATAGACCTTTGGGGAACTCCAAGAGTAACTTGGAGGTGAGGTTATAGGTTATCGTCCCAGATTACTGATTGCTGCTATCCGTGTAGATAGCTGTGGAACCAGTTGCAGGCTGATTGTGAGAAGGAGAGGTTGGGGAGAGTAGAAAGTAGTAGCTCATGAGATACCATGTCAAAGGCCTTTGAGAAATCTAGAAATATGGCAGTAGAGAAGAGGCCATTGTTTTTGTGATGAAGTATAGTGCTGGTGAAGAAGAGCAGAGCGGAGGTAGTGCTGTGATATGGCCTGAAACCAGGTTGGGTTTTGGAGAGGAGATTATTAGCTAGGAGGTAGTTGGAGACCTGGGTGTTGATACATTTTTCAAGTATCTTGGAGAGAGGGGAGAGGATAGCAATGGGTAGGTAACTGGAGAGGTCGGTGGAGGGGGTGCCTTTGTGGAGGGGAATGATGTGGGATATTTTCCATATCGAGGGAACATAGCCTTCTGTTATGGAACGGTTGATTAGAACTGAAATTGTTTAGGCTAGTGTATCAGCTGCAATTTTCAAGTATTCAGAGCGGAGGTTGTCAGCTGCAAGTTTGGTGGGTTTAAGTTTTGACAATAGTCTTTTTATGTTGGAGGTAGGTACTGAGGTGAAGAAGAAAACAGGAGTGGGGGGTTAGGGTTAGGAGTTTGGGGGGCTGTTGTAGGGAAATGTTGTTTGTTTAGAGATGTTATAGTTTCAGTGAAGTGTTTGCTGAAGGATTCAGCAATACTGCTGGAGGAAGGGGGAATGGACGGCTGGGGGGGTATCAACCTTCCCTGGGTGGAGGATAGTGTTAATAGTGGACCAGAATTCCTTAGGGTTGTTGTTGGCAGAGTTTAGGGTGTATTTATAGTAGAGGGATTTGTCTAATTTTATTTGCTTTTTGGCTTTATTGTGCAGTTCAAGGAATGATTGCCTATGTGAGTTATTTTTTGTTAGTCACCAGTGCTCCCAGGCCTTATCTCTGGATTATATATTATATATATGGATCCCTATCATATTATAGAAACCTCATTTGACTGAAACTCATTTGACTGAGATCATAAGACTGAAATTTCAAAAAATTTCAAAAGACTGAAAAGTCACTTGTCTGAAACCCATAAGACTGAAACCCATAATACTCAATTTCAACATGCTAAATTTTAAACTGGACCATATAAAACCAGACAAGATGGGGGGGATACGCTCCCCACACCCCTCAATGTGGGTGGCTGTGCCCCCCACACCCCCCTAACTATATATACTAACTCCAGGATCACACTACAGTTGGGAAAAGGGCATAGAAATGGCAGCATGTAGACTACTGTAAAGTATGTGAAAGGTATATGCCCTTTTCCCCATTTTAATGCAATCCTGGAGTTAGTAAGCCCCCCACCTAGTCTGGTTTTATATGATCCAGTTTACAATTTAGTATGTTGACAGTCAGTATTCTGGGTTTCAGTCTTATGGGTTTCAGTCAAGTGACTTTTCAGCCTTGAAATTTCAGTCATGGTTTCAGTCAAATGAGGTTTCTATCATATGATAGGGATCCATATATATATATATATATATATATATATATATATATATATATATATATATATATATATATATTAACCACATCTAAAGTATTAGTGACAGAGAGAGTATTGTAGTTTCTTTCCAGAAATTAATTTCTCCATTTACTTAGTTCATTAAATGCATCATCTGAAGTTGTTAGCCTAGAAAAGCAAATTGTCTGTCCCTCAATAATGTTTGCTTCAATATTTTCAGATTGTTCTCCTGAGGAATATAGGTAATTGCTAGCAAATATGGATTTCCTGCAAAGTTTAGTCACTTACTTGTTGCCATCCAAGGCATGAATCCTGTGGTTGGAAGCTCATGTGCCTGGTAACTGCTTTAGAACTCTTACTTCATTATTATTAAAACTATACCAAGGAAGTTAGGGGCCTGACTAACAGAGCTCTGATGTGTGCTTCCAAATATAGCAAAATTGTGTTGCAGGAGGGGATTGAAAGTATTATATTTCTTAAACACTTCTCCCACATTGATGTTAAGACGTCTGGCAAAATGAATTTTAAATTCAATTTTCTAGTGTACATTTCCAATAAGGTACCTCTTTTCTTAAGTGTGTCAAAAGTCTGTTCCTTCATGCACTGTAAACAGAAAATAATAAGTCCTTTACAATAATATTGTACAAAGTATATGTTTATTTTTGAAGCATGTCAATGAATTATTATATTTTTGAAATATGGCCATTAGTTCAAAATGCATTTTTCATCCCATTTCTCAAAAGGCCAGCTCTTTTAACAAATTACTATCTTTGATTATGACATTACATTTATTTACCCTTAGGACTTTCAACACTAACTTCACTTTGACAATTTTTTTAATAAAACTAACATTATCATTGAAAATATTTAGTGTTTGGTCAAATCCAGCTTTTTCTGACTTCAAGGAGTTTAGCATCTCAAGCCTGTCTGTTATCAACTGCTTCTTTAAGTTCTAGCAAAGTCATATCCATTACTTCTGAAATCAGTGCTCATGTCCTCCCTGTGTTTGTCTGGGTTTGTACCAGGTGCATGTGTGTGTGTGTGTGTCTGTGTGTGTGTGTGTGGTGTGTGGCATGGAAGAATGACCAAGGCTAGATACCCAAACTTTGGTCCTAGATGATGGTCACTGTTGATGTTACATCCCGACCCCATGAACAAAAATGGGAAAAGGGGGCTATGGATGGGTAGACTTCAGTAATGCTATCCATCCACCATAGTCTCTGCTATCCCTTTTCTACTTTTGCCTTTAGTCTTTCATGTTATCAGAGTCTTCTCTAGTTAATCCTGCATTCTGTGGCTAAATTATTGGGTTTTAGTTTTATTATTAGGGTTTCAAATGAACAGTCTGGATTTATTTCCTTAACTATTGGCTAATTATATATAGTTTCACCAAAATGTTTGAAAAAGTATTCATTACCAAAAAGATTACAAATTTAAAATGTTCTGATACTCAAGTAACAATTTAAGGTAGTAGATGAAGAGCATTTAGTTTTATTTTCCAGTCAGTCTCTTTATGCTTCAGCATAGTTTTCTGGTCATGACCTCTTAAAGAAATCTCTAACATGTTGATGACAAAAATAAAAAATTATAAATAAGTTCATTTCATAGAATGACTCATGATTTGTTAAGCCTTAGTTGCTTACTACTTTATTTAACTCCTCTGTGTGTAATGACATGCCCTGGGATTCATTAACAATCATGTAGGTGCCACGCAGCCCTTATACAAGTAAGCATCCTAGTGCGATGAGCAGCATTGCTAACTGAATATGCATGCAGCTCACCATGTCTACATGGACATAAACACCTTTCCATGTCCAGCAGCAGTGTTTGTGGTCATGGAAAGGTGCCTGCATGCAGCAGCAGCACAGATTGTAAACAATGTGGAATGCATACAGGCAGTGCTTAAATATGAACACATGCTGTAGCCCACAGATATTAAGGGTAAGTACAGTGGAACAATACAGAAAGTGGGGAAATGAAATGTGGGAATAGCTACAGAAGCATTATAAACATAAAACCTGCAAGACTGGTGCAATAATAATGACTATGAATGTCAATGCCACAGATATGCACATAAATAATAATGGACATGCTGAGAAAGGATGTTGTTAGGGACAGAAAGCTGCATTGCAACAAAGGGGGATATAGATGTGATATACCTGTTAATTAAATGCTTGACTTCAGGTAACATTTCTCAAGGATGGAAGATACATTATGGGGTGAAGGCATAGAATGCATTCATAGCATATAAGGCTCTATATACAGGGAATTAATGTATGAAATCTGACATCTCCAATGTAATATCCATCTCAACATGTATACACAAGAACAAAAGGACATTATAGCTGTAATGTCAAGTAACTCAGAAATGGACATGTTTGTACAAACAAATGTCAGTGTCACCAATAGGAAAGGATGCCATCATCTATGAGTATGAAATATGCAGGCAAATGTATGTTTATGCAAAAGATACATGGCAATTTAATTCACAAACATACATAAGTGACCAATGTCAAGACTGAGTGAATGACATCAGGAGTCCAGTGCTGCCATTGTTGATTTGCAAACATGTCTGACATACTAATACTGGACATGATCACATGGAATTACAGTAACAGAACAGCAATTCAACATCAACAGTACAACAGAAAGTGTTGTAACAAAGGACCAATCACATCTCCTGATGGTCACTTTGCATTCCATACAGTTAAATATGTTTATGGAATCACACATCTGCCAGTAAGCCATTTATTGTGATGAAAACACTGACAGTATTAAACAGATGTCCAGAGGCTGACATGCAATACAGAACATAATTACCTTGCAAATAGGTAATACATATGAGCAAGGAATGATGTAAGAAACATTTGCATCATACCATGTTAGAACACATGCTTGAAAAGATATCAGAGAGATGCATAACAATCAGGAGAGCTACAGACATGCAGATACTGGTCACATAAGGAAGACTTCCTCAATGGCGGACAGCACTATCATACCACATAAGGTGTACTGACAGCCTACATGGTATGACAAAGCAAGAAAAATCTGTGATACGAGTGTGTATAAGAAGCTGACATCTGAGAGATGTTACCAAATTCACACTACTACCTATTATGCAAGACATTCTCCTGACCCCTGTGTTGACTGCCTGTGCCACCTCAGGTAGCAATGGAGACTGTCACAAATAACTGAAATGAATTTGTGTGTCAACACAAGAAATATGGTATCATATAATCAATCACAGTTAGCCAGAATGCCAGACACAAGCTACACATGTTACTGTCCACACAACAATGAGCATTACAATATGACTCATTGTCTTCGGAAATGAATGTATGTGTCAACACGAGAAGTATGGATATCATACAAACAATTACAATTAGTCAGAATGTCAACCACAAGCTGCACATGTTACTGTCCACATAACATTGAGCATTACAATACGAGTCATTGTCTTTGGAAACAAATGTGTGTGTCGACACAAGAAGCATGGATATCATATAAACCATCACAGTCAGTCAGAATGCCAGACACAACCTGCACATGTTACTGTCCAGACAACACTGAGCATTGCAATATGACACATTGTCTTTGGAAATGAATGTGTGTGTCAACACAAGAAGTATGGCTGTCATATAAACAATCATAGTTAGAATGTGAAACATAAGGTGCACATGTTACTGTTCACACAACATTAAGAATTGCAATATGACTTATTGCCTTTGGAAATGAATGTGTGTATATCGACACAAGAAGTATGGATATCATATAAACAATCAGAGTTAGAATGTCAGACACAAGCTGCACATTACTGTCCACACAACACTGAGCATTGCAATATGACTCATTGTCTTTGGAAATGAATGTGTGTAACCACAAGAAGTATGGATATCATATAAACAATCACAGTCAGTCAGAATGTCAAACACAAGCTGCCCATGTTACTGTCCACACAACACTGAACATTACAATATGACTCATTGTCTTTGGAAACAAATGTGTGTGTCGACATGAGAAGTATGGATATCATATAAACAATCACAGTCAGTCAGAATGCCAGACACAAGCTGCACATGTTACTGTCCACACAACACTGAGCACTGCATATGACTCATTGTCTTTGACAAGGAAGCTTTTTCCATCATGTAGGAGTCACATTGTCCCAGAGGTGAACACCAGTGTATCTGTGTAGACATGGTATAATGCCAGTACTCAATGCATGTGCCACAGGAACACTCACAGTATGACATGCTCTGAATAAACATTTCACTGCCATGTAGTCACAACCTGTAAATATATATCATTGTCCAACATGAAAATGGATATCAATAACTAGATAGAATGGTCTTTATGTAATGTCAGTACATTCATTTAATGTTGCCCCTTTCATGAAGTGAACAGCAAGTGATGCGACTCTACTGTCTAATGACATCTGAATGAACTGCAAGCACTACAGTGGAACTCTTACAACTAACGTGATAATCCAGCTATGCTAAATTATTATATCATCTGTATGTGTGGTAAACAATATCTAAGATGGAAGGGATCATTAAGGTCCATCACAATGTCAGTGGACAAATTATCATTGTGGCACAAGCCACTCATGCATTACAGTATAAGGCCCAACAATGCTAATGGGCATTGAGCGTGGATGTTGAACACATGAGCATTTGAAGTAGACAATACAAGGATATTTATCAGGATGAATGGACCACGGTAGAAATGTTACTACAAGTGTGACATATGCGGTTATGTGAAGGCATGATAGCATGTTCTTCATGTAAGGGATAAATGTGGCTGTGATTGCTGTAGTACATCATCAGCAGACAGCATATTGTCTCATTTCACCATGTCAGAGGATAACACTTCCTACATATGTTACATAAGGAATGTGGAAGCCAATGACATCATTTCTCTGAATAAAAGCATTAGAATGTGACAAACTGTCACTGCTGTCAGTAAGAGGGACCAACATCTGTCTATGTACAAAGGCAATGTGCATGACAACACTGTTAGTGACATGTACAGTCATAATAACACTGAAACAATGTACTCTGAGCACTAATGGATAGATTTTAAGTAACTACCCGAGATCACAAGCTAAACTTCAGTGCCTAAAATACAAGCACCACATGACCACGATGAGGTACAACTGACACAGGGCACACTTAAATGGATGACATCACCACTGTTTATAAGCTGAATATTTATGCTAAAAAGTGTCTGAAGTGCACATTAACACTGTACAGCTATACATCAAACATGTATGTGCAGGAAAGTATACAAAGTATGAGGGTGAAGGACATGCCCACAGCTGGATTCTGGCTTCCTACATAATGCACAATAATACAATAATAATGCATAATAATAATAATAATAATAATAATAATATTACCAATAATAAATAATTATAATAATAATAGTTATAATTATTAATAATAATAATACCTAATACATAATACACAACGCCCAAACCCATTATCAAAGTCATGCAACACAGGAGAATGTGCCCTCCAGATGTGACATACTGCGGGTATGTTAGCAGTATGTAACCATTGTGTGGACAGAATTTTATTCTCCCTGGTGATACTATGATTTGCTAGTGTCCCAGAGTGCCACTGTAATTCTAACCCACAATTAGATGGATGCATAAAGGTTGTTGTGAAGTAGTCAATGTTACATGACTGTAATAACTGTCACACTATTGCAGCACTGATGGAATCAAACTACTGATTTATCTACTTATAACATCTGTACAGAACATTATCAGCAGACAGCACTACAGTGGTGACAAACAGCATCTAGGAATGGATGACATCAGCAGTGTATTGCCAAGGAGATTTATCTGGAAAAATTAGAATTACAGCCCACTGGGGCTTGTAAAAGTTGTCACTAAATATATGGTAAAGCAATCATGACTGCACTGGCAATCACATTTGCAAAAGTTAAGCACTGTTGTAGTTGAACATCCTACCTAGAGATTTACACATTATTGATAATACTGTCATACATGCAGGTACCACAAACATCTAAATAGCTTCAGTTCACTTGCAAAATAATGACCTCATCAGTGTGTTGAACCACTGGTGTAGGCACAGAATATAATATTGTAATCGTGCGCTCTTACTAATGACAGTCAAAATCTTGACATGTGAAGAATGGAAATACCCCCCCCCCCACTTGAAAGTGTTTTCATCACCTCCCCTCTAAAAACATAAAATGGCTATCTTTTAACCCATGACACTGTTATTTTAAGCTTTAAAGTACAAATTTTAGATACTGCACTGCCTAAATTAGCAGCATTTCCATTATGTAATGCATAGAAAATAGCACTCACTACATTACAGTTTGCATAGCTCACCATTATTAAAGCAATGAAGTTGAAGATGTGAAGGGTGGCCTCAGGGGATAGTGCAGTGATCTTTGGGTTTGAAAATGTATTCAGAGTAGAGATTGAATCTGCATATGTTCTCCCAAGTCAAAACACACACACACAAACACCCACGCGCACACACACACACACACACACACACACACACACACACACACACACACACACACACACACACACACACACAACTCACACACATACATATACACACACACACACACACACACACAGACACACACACACAAACTCTATAATTATTGAAACTCCTACCTACCTAGATTATGCAATCTAGAGAGCACTGTAATACTCAAAAGTGCCACAAGAGAAGTCTGACTCTTGTGGAAATGATAGCACTTTTATCAGGATGACCTCATCAGTGTGTTTCAGAGAGGATGTTATTGTAAAAACAGAGATAATGAAGCTGCGAGAACAACTAAATGTATTATTCTCAGGGGAAGTAAATACACCACCTAGTGATACATGCAATTTCATATGCACACAACTTCCATGGTAGGTATTGTACCGCCAACCTGACTAGCTTACATAATCTAGAGAGCAAAGTACTATATGCAAGTTCCACAGGGGAATATGCACAATACCTCTGGGAAATTGGAATATTTATAAAAATCAGTGCTTGGAGGAGATAGTAGTGTGGATCGCGGGACATGCAACAAATGGGCATGTGTGCACAGGACAAGGTAACATCACTATGTTTTTCTCATGTAATGACAAACCTTGATAATGCAATGTACAGACTGTCTTACTGTACACTGTAATACTGAGAAGAACATTGATGTCAAACATAACAGGATGACATAAATGCTGAATGCTGCATAACACTGGATTATCAATCAGAAATTTCTGTGACATTGTGTCGTGATGATTGCACACTTGTATTGTCTCATACTTGCACTATGTGCATTGACAGGACAAACATGGAAGTTGTGCATAGTACAGTGCACTGCAGGGTGACAGTGATGGATGAGGTGAGAATAGGATAACCAAGATGGCAACACTGTGCAACTGTAAACATTATAATGCAGACACGTTGCTTCACCAAAATTAATTAGGAGAGTTAACATCATTAAAAAGCATGTTCATCAATGGGCAGCAGTAATACTGATATAGAAATTTTGTGCAACAGAAAACTATGATTCTTTGCTCACCTCTTTTTTTTTCTTGTACTGTTTAAGCACAGCACTGCTGAGCTGATTTGCACTGCTGATGGCAAAATGTTAGCGCAATGGTAATCATGTCTTGAAGTGTTGAACTTACAATAATCGTTAGCACTACTTTATGTTGCTCTGTGCCAACTCAAGAGTAATGATCTTTACAAGACAGCTTTTACAATAGGTAGCAGGCAGAGTAGTGCAGCAGCAGGATAATGATGTGTTAGGTAAAGAGGTTTAGCAAATATCTACAGAGAAAGTAGCTAGACAAAACATCATGAAACGTTGTCATCTGTATGTATCTGAACATTTCCAGAATGTCATTAAGTAAGTCAGAACCAAGTGTTATCTTAGCACAATATGTAGAAATTTATATTTGTGACTGTTAGTAGTTGGCAGCGGGTTTCAGCAAACATTACTATATGTAATAATCTTTACTACCCAAATGAGCATTGTAATCCATACATCCAGCTATTTATCTTGTATAATTTTCATTAAACTGAATAAACAAAGCTTAGCACAGTGGCATAAAGTTGTTGTTGTTCTTTTGGCTTTTCCCAGTTAGGGGTCGTCACAGTGGAACTCCGGCCCACTAATGATTGGCAGTAGATTTGTACAGTGCTGAGGTGCCAGCTCAACGCCCAACCTTCAACGAAGGCATGTCCATTCTACGCATGTCTTTTGAATGCCACTCGACCACGGGGAGGACATGCAGACTCCACACAGAAGGCGCTCCAGCTGAGAATCGAATGGGAGAATCTCTTGCTGTGAGGCAACAACACTACTGCTGTATCACCGCGACAGTGGCATAAAGTGATACAGAATAATGCAAATGAAGGCAATCAATTTCAAATGTATTGCTATAAGCATTGTACTCCTATTTCACTTTCATTGCATTTGTTGCAAGGCTCCAAACATTGCATAAATGCAGAGGTGGAAGAAGAGTATTGCAGAAGGAAAAGATACATTGTCAGGGTGACATAGAGGCAGCGACAAAATTATTTATCAATGAAGAATGAAAATGGTGCCTCACAACAATTTGTGGCCAAGAGGTACACCTACATTACTGAACCAAAAACAGTCATTAACAATCAGCTGATGGCTGGAAGAGAACCCATAACATTATGAAAAAAATCTATACCTTTGAGCATTAGCTTATCACACCACAAAGAAATTATGACTTCCCAGCATCAAAATAACACCACTTAAGCACAATGAAAATGTATGGAAGGAGGGGTGAACAGAGAGAGTTAGAGGCAGATGAGAGAAATGGCACAAATATGTTTTGTAGGACATGTAGGAACATCTATTCTGTGTGTTAGTCTTAATTACAAAATTATCATTAATCTGTCCTGCGCTGTAAATTAAACTGATTGCCATAGTTACAAATAAGGGGTGGGAGACTGCAATAAACATGAATACCTAATGTGGATAAGGTTAACTTACTAAGACTCCCTGTTGGAGCTGCAAAGTTTTGGAAACTAATGTCTTGCTGCACTATTCCAATGTTATGGTAAAGAAATATATTATATGTAGAGAAACAGACATTTGTAGTTAATTATATGATAGGAATATGAAAGGAATATAAACTATCATGAAGTAATAAACTGACAAACAGCTGTACTTGAACACATCACACTGCAGCACAAATGCAAGCTACAATTAGGGTAAGTAGCACAACAGGCCACATAGGAAGCCCTAGTTGAATCCATCCAGCAGCCTAATAAATGTTACATTAACTGTTCCACAGTACTGCCTTTAGTCTGCGTTTACTCTTTATTCTCATAGCACAGCAGATTTAAGCACATTTGTGTCAAAGTAACCAGACCACTAAGGATTAAATTAAAAGGCTTGAGGAAAGAAAATAATACTACTGCTTTATTTTTGTTACGTGAGTCATACTTACTCCTTGCCCAGCTGAGGTGAGTTTATCTCTCCTGGTGTTCCTCACAGTTTGCAACAATCTACTCTGCAACTGTAGAGAAAAAAATAAGAAAAATAAATAAAAAGCATAACGAGTAACTGGATTGGCTAGCTAGATAACTAAATAAAAAGCATAACAAGTAACTGCATTGGCTAGCTAGATAACTAAATAAAAAGCATAACGAGTAACTGCATTGGCTAGCTAGATAGCTAAATAAAAAGCTTAACGAGTAACTGCATTGGCTAGCTAGATAACTAAATAAAAAGCATAACGAGTAACTGCATTGGCTAGCTAGATAACTAAATAGAAAGCATAACGAGTAACTGCATTGGCTAGCTAGATAACTAAATAAAAAGCATAGCGAGTAACTGCATTGGCTAGCTAGATAACTAAATAAAAAGCTTAACGAGTAACTGCATTGGATAGCTAGATAACTAAATAAAAAGCATAACGAGTAACTGCATTGGCTAGCTAGATAACTAAATAAAAAGCATAACGAGTAACTGCATTGGCTAGCTAGATAACTAAATAAAAAGCATAACGGGTAACTGCATTGGCTAGCTAAATAACTAAATAAAAAGCATAACGAGTAACTGCATTGGCTAGCTAGATAACTAAATAAAAAGCATAACGAGTAACTGCATTGGCTAGGTAGATAACTGCTACCATATCATAGACACATTATAGGTCATTACACTTACACAACTGAGGGGGGGTTCCCAGTCCTAACTTCAGCCTCCCATCAGCTTAAGAGGTCCTGCTTGCACTTTTTAAGGTCACTATTTTGGTGATGACATTGTTCCCCATTGAGTGGAGTGCCAGTTGCAGTGGAGACAGCCTTGGCTAAGATATTCCAAGCTTCAGCATTATGCTGAGACCCTGTATAATCCCCCTGCAGCAGCATCCAGCTGTAGCACTTGAAGAGTGCCACAAATATCCTGGACTCCTCAACATCCCAAGTTTGTGTTCTAAATTTAACATCATTCTCTCCCTTACCAGCCATGTATGCAAAAGTCAAGCTTGCAAACTATGTCTGAATTTGGCACCTACTTCACATCTCATGTGTTACTGGTATTGCACAAACATGCACAGCCTTTTCAACTGCAGTTGTGCAATTGAAAGCAGGTGGACTTGTTGTCAGACACATTAGCACTATGTACAGCACATAGCAGTAAAGGTGTGAAACATGGCATTAAGCTGGGCCATGTGTGATGTTCTACCATTACTACAGTTTCTAATGTTCAACAATGAATGGCTTACTGGCATGGCTTTTGAGGATTGCTGTTTGGAAGATTATCAGTTTGGGGCTTACCCAATGATGAAATAGTTTTGTAACACTTGAAAATCAAACCAATGGCAAAAATTGCAGCTTAATGTATTAACTGACATTGCCACAAGAGAGCTAACTGTACACCAAGGACATTTGACATTTACTGATATCTGAATGAATGAAGATGTACATCAGAGAAGCCTACATGTGTGTGGTTGTAATCCTGTCTTGAAATGCATTCCTATGTAAAAGTCATTCTTGCTGCAAGTAAGTAATATGGCTGCAGTTGAATGTGGTGAATAAGACAGGTTGGCTTATGTTACATGCATAATTCAGAAGACATAGGTTCCTAAACATATAGTTGGGCTATGTGATGAGTCATGATGATTACAAAAAATGTATTGTGCCCATCATACATATGCTGCTGGTTTGTATATGTAATGCATTAGTCATATATGGTAAAAAGCACATTTTCATTATGCAAGGCTTACTAAGATATTGCTTGCAAGAATCAAGTTTATTATTAACATTTTTCATTAGTGTTACAGTCCTATTCAAAACTTTCTAAAAAATGTGCTTCTTACACCCTTTTTATAAATTATCTTCTAGCTGGATTCGAACCCTTAATAGCTTACATTATCAAAAGTCATTGCTCTTATATCTTATGTCACAGAGCTAGCTCTATGATAGGTAGAATTTCGCCTCTCACTGCTGTCCAGAGTGCTGAAGATATCACACGGTTGCCAAGGATCTAAGGCAGCCTAAATTAAATTTTTCACTTTTTTCTTTTGGCAGTAAATTATGTTTGTGCAATGCCAAGCAGAGAGTAAATATACCTTCAAATAGAAAAATTTGAAAGGTAAATATTGTGAATTATAACTAAATATTCTTGTAAGCAGGATTTGAACAATGCTTCATGTACCTTATTTCTGTTTATTCACCTCAGTTGCACCTTGAGCAACAGAAAAGGTTACCTGACAGGTGTATTTTCCTGAATGCTTATTATCCAGAGTGCTGCTGGCCTTGCAATGCTGCCAGACATTTTGAGCTACCTAGGGCAGCCTAAACTAAATTTTTCATTTTTTAACTTATGTAATGAACTGTTTGCATGATGCCAAGTGGAGCGCAAATAGAAAAGACATTAGAAGGGTAATATATGTTAGGTAAATTACTGATAGTGAATGAAATGCAATGCATGGGTATATGTACCAATTACAGGAGCAAGAAGGGTATTCACTGCATAAACAATTCTTCCTGCAGCATCAGGCATTATCAGACCTCTAGTTAGTGACACAGTATGTTACAGCATGGAAAGTAATGATCACATGTTGTTAGCAATAGTGACAACAGCTGATTTTTAAACAACAACAACAACACTATGGTATCACAATGTGATTTAATATATATTCTGGCAATCTTCTGTAAAAGTATCATGTCATTCGGTCTGAACCTTGCATCTGATATACTTTATCTATAAGGTCACTGCACTTATAACTTATGCCACAGAGAAAGATATATGCAGCTGAGTTCAAAATATACTTTTTATGTGTTTTAGTGGGGGTTGGTGCTGGGGATGGATTGGGGGGCGATAACTTGTATGTAGTCATAAGACATAATAAAATTTTTATTTTATTTACAGTTTCCACACTTCATTGATATTATTGCAGGCACAAATTATATCCTTGGAGGTTGACCCTGTCTGATGCTATCAGAATACACCATTATATGATAAAAAGTGCAGTGTCTGATAGGCATCAGGCTTTATATTTGTATGTGCATGGGATCTAAGGCTTTGAACTAGGTAGGGTGTGTGTGTGTGTGTGTGTGTGTGTGTGTGTGTGTGTGTGTGTGTGTGTGTGTGTGTGTGTGTCTGTGTGTCTGTGTGTGTGTGTGTGTGTGTGTGTGTGTGTGTGTGTGTGTGTGTGTGTGTGTGTGTGTGTGTGTGTGTGTGTGTGTATGTGTGTGTGTGTGTGTGTGTGTATGTGTGTGTGTGTTATCCTTTTTCTCATAGCCAGAACCAAGGCATTCTCTGCATGCCTCCATCTGCCAGCACCATCTGCAGTTCGTGGTTCTCCCTCAGACTCCTCATCTGTATCTGCTGCTGCTGCTGGCCTTGGCTGTGGTCCTTGAAACTGTTGTTCTGCCCTTTACTGTCCCTGATGGAGCTGTTTCATGAGAATGATATTGTGTAATATGGCACACACTATAAGAATTTCAGCGCAGGTTCCTGGGTTGTACTGCAGTGTATCTTCTGATATGTATAAACACCAGAACCTTGATTTAAGCAAACCAAAGCCATGTTCTTTAATATTCCTTATTTGAGCATGGGTCTCATTGTATCCGTGCTCAGTCAGGTTGTTTAATATTCCCTATTTGAGCATGGGTCCCATTGTATGTGTGCTCAGTGAGGTTGTATAATATTCCTTATTTGAGCATGGGTCTCATTGTATCCGTGCTCAGTGAGGTTGTTTAATATTCCTTATTTGAGCATGGGTCCCATTGTATCTGTGCTCAGTGAGGTTGTTTAATATTCCTTATTTGAGCATGGGTCTCATTGTATTCGTGCTCAGTGAGGTTGTTTAATATTCCTTATTTGAGCATGGGTCCCATTGTATCTGTGCTCAGTGAGGTAGTTTAATATTCCTTATTTGAGCATGGGTCTCATTGTATCCGTGCTCAGTGAGGTTGTTTAATATTCATTATTTCTAGAAATTGGGGGATGTTTGGGGACTATTCTGACTTGGACTTTTTATTCAAAAACCCCCTGAAATTTGCTTATATGAAGGGGAAAAATATTAAGGAAAAGTTGGAATATAGAAAACCAAAGCAGGGTAGGCAGAAGAAAGGCACTTTTAAGTGTGGAGCTTCCTTCCAATGCTCACATGTTATAAAGGGGAAGAGTTTGCATTTAATGGAAAGGAACACAAAGTTAGAAACTAACACGTTCTCTAACTGTGACACCATGGGGGTCATATATATCACCATTTGTAAACCCTGTGGAGCCTTCTACATAGGGAAGACCACAAGGAAGTTTAAGAGGCGAATATACGAACATCTCTATGACATTAGTAAGCAAGACACTAATAATGCACTATTTAGACATACCACACTTTGTAAAGATGCAGTTTTTGGTTTTTTTTTTGTCATAGAAAAAATAGAACAGGACCTTTGAGGTGGTACCTGGGAGACAACGATAGAGTACAGGGAACTATTTTGGCAGTTGAGCTTGGAGGCCAACAGTGAACCAGGCTTGAATGACTATATTTCTTTAGCCCTTGTCCTTAAACGTAGATCTGCTAAACTATGCTTTTATCTAGCATTATTTCTTGACCAGTAGATGGCAGTGCTTTACTATTTTACCACAGTGGTTTTGTTTCAACACAATTTAAAACTTTGGTGTGACACATCTTTTTTACTTATTTCTATTATATTACATTTGATGGCCTGCATTTTATGTATTTACATATTAATCATGTGATTCAATGTTTTTTAAAATCTGATTTTTAAAAAATCTGTTACTGTAACAAGTAACTGTTTTAGGATTTTTACTGTATTTTTACAGTTGCACTTTGAATGCACTACAATTATACTAAATGTTTTAATTGGTTGATTGTTTTGTCAATGGGAAGGGAGGGTTATTTAAGCAGATTACTAGCTTGGTTAACTATTCATTCTGATGAAGTCTAAGGACGAAAACGCAAGTTATTGTTTTGTGGCGTTAAATAAATCTTTTTGGTTCACTGACCTGAAGAGGCGTTTTGTTTGCTGGTTCTGCAAGTGCTTTGGTTTGTAGTGGTTTTGGTACTGTTTCCAAGCACTTTTTCCTTCTCAGTTGTGTTCGTTGTTTAATATTCCTTATTTGAGCATGGGTCTCATTGTAACCATGCTCAGTGAGGTTGTTTAATATGCCTTATTTGAGCATGGGTCCCATTGTATCCGTGCTCAGTGAGGTTGTTTAATATTCCTTATTTGAGCATGGGTCTCATTGCACCTGTGCTCAGTGAGGTTGTTTAATATTCATTGTTTGAGCATGGGTCTCATTGTATCCATGCTCAGTGAGGTTGTTTAATATTCCCTTATTTGAGCATGGGTCTCATTGTACCCGTGCTCAGTGACGTTCTTTAATATTCCTTATTTGAGCATGGGTCTCATTGTATCCGTGCTCAGTGAGGTTGTTTAATATTCCTTATTTGAGCATGGGTCTCATTGCACCTGTGCTCAGTGAGGTTGTTTAATATTCATTGTTTGAGCATGGGTCTCATTGTATCCGTGCTCAGTGAGGTTGTTTAATATTCCTTATTTGAGCATGGGTCTTATTGTATCCGTGCTCAGTGAGGTTGTTTAATATTCCTTATTTGAGCATGGGTCTCATTGTACCCGTGCTCAGTGAGGTTCTTTAATATTCCTTATTTGAGCATGGGTCTCATTGTATCCGTGCTCAGTGAGGTTGTTTAATATTCCTTATTTGAGTATGGGTCTCATTGTATCCATGCTCAGTGAGGTTGTTTAATATTCATTATTTGAGCACAGGTCTCATTGTATCCATGCTCAGTGAGGTTGTTTAATATTCCCTTATTTGAGCATGGGTCTCATTGTATCCGTGCACAGTGAGGTTGTGTAGGTTTATCATGGGTATCATGAGCCAGGGCCCTAATGAATATTCTGCATCCCCCACTATATTTGCTTAAGGGATGTCACCCCTAGCAAACCCAGTGTACATCTCACATGTGTTCCAAGTGTGAGTCATGGAAACTGCCTGGGTTACCTGCACAGACATTTTAGAGCATCCCTTGGGCATTACAAATAACCTGGCAGTTTATGTAGTGGAAACCTTTTCTGTTGATGTACCTCCTTCCCTGTTCCCCAGGTGGTGCTTTTGTTTCTAGGTGTGTGGAATCTATGACCTCCCAACACTTCAGGGAAGTGTGCTATTACTTAAAATTCCTGCCTGTTTCTTGCTCTCTCTTGTGGTGTTCATAGGAAACAGATATGTTGCCTTGCATGTAGTAGCATTGCATTTAAAAACTGATGAAATATTCTAGAGGCAGATGTCGATGACACCGCTAATATATCCCCCGTGCGTCACTAGAAAGTATGAGTAGCTAGTATACATAATAATGGTACCTTATATTTCCAGTGGGATGGATTCTCTTTGATTTCCCTGGCACCAGAGGTAGAGGTGGCAGAGGTTGCATATTTCTTCCAGTGTTTCCCAGTCCACGCTGTATCTGTCAGTGGACAATATCAGTGTCACGCAATCCATGATGAGTCAAACTGGGTATAAACACCCTCCTTCTTGCCCAAGGTCTGGCAGCAGCAGCAGTAGCACCTGGATTTAAAGCCTGGTGCACATACAGGATAACGATAGCAGCAACAACCACTAACACTTTTTTGTGCCTGTATTTCAAAAGGTTCTGGTGAACATGGCAAAAACCTACACCAAGTGTGCATACATGATTGTGTTATGGCTTCCTGAATAGCTCTGTCATATTGGATTAGTTAATTAGCATGTATGTTGCCTCTTTCTGCTTTAATTAGTGTATTCTGCCATTTCCCATTGCTGTGTGGCTCTACACATCATGTAGAGCTCCTTAATGAATACCAAACCACATACATTTGTGTTGGTGGCACATGCTTTGGTGATTTCTTTCCTTTTTATTGTCTATTTTTTATGTTGTTTTACCTTGATTATTAGGGAAAATACTATGCACTCTGGAATATTCCACCATCTGTAACAATATCCCACAGGGTCACAATAAAGACCATCTGTAAAGGAATACATTTGACATGTATATGTACCTGTTGGCTCAATTTTTGATGTGTGGTCTCGGTCACTTTTGTTATCATGCTATTTTGTATAAAGCTAAACCCAGTATGAACTGCTTAATGTGAATATGCATGTGTTTTCCATAGCGCAATATATTTACATTCCAGTTTAGTGACAAACTTGCAATTATTCTGTTCTCTATATTTGACTGTGTAGCCGGTGTTCTTTGAAAAAAACTTAGTCCTTAATGTTAGTGGAACAGAGGTTTTTATTAACAACCAAGTATTTTATGTTTATTAATTACGATACAGTAATTGGACTATTGCAACAGAAAATCCGTGGTCACTTAATCTTAACCATAGCAGGAAGGAAACACTGGAAGACAGTGAACACAGTGGGTTATGGCCTAATGTCTAGACTACTTGCACCAGCTATGTATACTAAGTAACTATAAAATAACGTACAATGTAGAGTTCTCAGTAATGACTAAATCAGGAGCTAGCAGGAATGAGAAACTTCCCTCTGAGAGCTGATCAGCATGAAGATATTCAGTAGTGAGTAGACATACCTACATGGCGGGGTGCTGTTTAACAACAGTAATAAGGGCAAAAAACATTGTTCAGTGACTTCACATGCTTGGAAATAGTTTGTGCTCAGCACTGGGACAAATAAACAAAAATTCAACCTTTGCTCCGATAGAACTATTTGTATGTCACTCTGAAGTTTGGATTTCTTGTGTTGAACTGTACATCCGTAGTCTGGCCATATAGGCTGCGTTGCTAGATGTATTTGTATTATAGCTGTCCTTGCTTCTATTATCATATAACAGCTGCGGCTAACAACCTATAGATGACTGTCTATTAAATGTAATTGCCCTGGCCAGATATGATCAAGCCATTATTGTGGCAAGAAAGAATTCTACCACTGAACCTCAAATGCATTTTGCACATCTCAAAAGTATAATTGAATGAGTTCCATGGTGTAATAGTATGACCATCACCTTCCAGTGTACCTATTAATAGTAAGTAGCCTTATCTCTTGGCTATTCTATAAACATTAGTATTCTGCTTAACAGGAATAAATGTTTTCTGTGTCGGCCAATGTCACCATCAGGTTTTCTGCTTAACTTATGCTGTAGATTATATGTCCTTCACCTCACAGCTAGTACTGGCCACTAACTGACAGATAATTCCAAACACATGTCTGGAGTATTTCTTCCTAGACCTCCACTGAAAAGCTCTGTCTTAGACAGACTTTCCTGGTAAGCAAATGTTAAATAAAATAAAATTAAATAAATAAATAATGTCCATTCATTACTGAGGTATGTTTGGCCATTCCTTACTTTGGCAGTTAACCATTGCCAATGAGCAGAGGTAATATACCATCCATCAGTATCTGGCTGTATGGTATACATAATAAATTTTTATATTGGAACTTGCTGTTGTTACATGGGAGGGGTACCTTTATATTTAAGGAGTGTATCTGAGCATGTTGGGACACCTTTGTATTTGATGGTTTAAACTGAAGTGTATTGGGGTTACACAGAAGGACCCTCTATATTTAACTGCTTATACTGCAGTTTGTGGGGTTGTATAAGGGTGACAAGAGCCAACTACCTTGGTAACATTTAATTTATGCCACATGGGAGAGCAGAGGTTGGTCTATGCTGCTCTGCAATGGACTTTGGTGTTTAAACACAGTTACTTCTTAAACAGCTGGTAAAGTTGTTTACTGCAGCTTTTGTTACATTAGAATATCTGTGTGAGGTGACTTACTGATTTAAACAGTGATAGCATGAATCAGCTGCTTTTTCCTGGTGCTGGCTCAGTGCCATGAGAAAACCATTACATAGGAATACTTCACCTGACCCCCAAACAGCAGTACAGAAAATTAGAGTAACATGTTTAAACAATACTCTGCATTATCTCTGCTCTGTTGATTAGCATTCTATTAAAACTCATGTGTTAGTCAGGCACTTGTGTAGAGGTAATCCATATAAAAATGAGTGAACTTCCAATTCTCTGTGCATTAGCAGAAACTCCTACTATGACCCCTGATAAGTTTCCACGCTGATGCATAATAGCCTTAAACCTGCAGCTAGTCTAGGAACATGAAAATATGTAGTAGTTTACAGTCCTAATGCATTCTTATTTATACATTAAGGTTATACATAACTTGTGCAGATGTATCGTTAAAGTATATAGTGCATTATAACTAAATTAAGACACAAAGAGCAATATGTTTTATCATCAGATCAATTATAACGTGAAGATAAACTGCTTCTATACAGTTGTGTTTTATAAGTGTGTTTGTTCCTTTTATTTTATATATAGAATAAATCTGAACATTGGTTTAGAGGTAAATACTAGGCAACCACTCAGCAGATTATTACATGCCTAGCCTATAACCAGACAATGACCAAAGGTGGGAATCATAGGTTCATAGGTATTTACTAGGCTATTGGCCCTAGGGCCTAGATAAGCCTATCCAAATGGTACCATGGCTTTTGCCACCCAAGAAAATTATTTTCCTGTGCCCCTGTCAAGCAGAGCCACAGAAGTGATCCCCGGGGTGAATTTCCTATCTCCCATCCAATCATCAAGATTTTTCTTGAAGAGTGCTAATGAGGAGCTTTGTTTGATATAGATAGGTAGTTTGTTCCAGAGTATGGGAAGTCTCTGAGATAGGAATCTATCCCTCCAGCATGTTCTGTTTATTGTGGTGACAAGGTTTAGGTCCCTAGAGCGTGTAGCTCAGAAGGATTGGGATTTCTTTACGTGGAGTATGTCCAACAGCTCTGGGTTTGACATAGCTTTGTATGTTAGGCAGAGATCGCCTCTGAGTAGGCAATATGCGACAGAGTAAAGCTGGAGTTTTTTGAGACGGTCTGCGTAGGGCATCTGTTTGACACAGAGAGTTTAATCCTGTTTGTGAGGTATTTCTGTGGCCTTTCCAGTTGTTGTAGATGTCTAGTGAGGTACATACCAAAAGGGACGTTGTACTCTATAATGGGTCTAATGAGTGATGAGTAGAGGGGAACAATGACCTCTTTTTTCCTGGATGAGAAACCTTTTGTGATGAGGTGTGCCACATAGAACTTGTGTCTGTGAGGTAAACATCTGAACCATAATGGCAACTTCAAATAGTCATATAATTTATATAACTTAATGTTTTCTATTTAGTCTGCTATCTCTCAATTGCTCCCTGTATTGTAACCATCCTAAAGTGAAAAATAAACCACAGTGAAAGTAAGCTTCTTCAACAAGAATATGTGGAATATGTGGCATCTGCGTATCACCATAATCTTCACTTCCTCTCTCCTTTCTTGGAATTCACAGTGATTCTGAAACTTGACTACATGCTTCTGACTGCAAATGTGGCAGTTATTATTAAAGCCAGCTGTGTCTGCCATCTCCAAAGAGAACTGAATTCAATAGGCAACACAAAGCCACGCAGCAAATGTGATATATAAATAAAACATAGTTTGTTCCTACACAGTCATATGGGAACTTGTACAGAAACACCATGCAAAAAAGTAAGGTGCAGGTTTCGTCTGAAATCAGCTAAGTCTCTATAATGGTGAAATATGTTTATTACTATTCATTCAGCACCCTACTAACATATTGCTGTGTAATGCTAACAATTACTAATTCTCCTCCACACCACACCTTGGAGAAAGACCGATTTACTTTGCACTGTGACTCCTAAGGGTAACCTCAATGCACTTGAGATCTTCATTTTAAATGCGGCTAGCTTGGTACACTAGCTTCAGTGCTTTTTTATCTTGTAAAATTCCTTATTGCAGATGTGGTCTTAGTACCTGTTAGATGTTTAGTACTCGAGTAATTTATTTTCATGGCTGACTTTATTTATGCCCTCAGCATCTCTGAAAGACTAATAACTTTGCTGCTGCTGCTGCGGGCTTTTCATCTTGTATTCATCAGCTTGGTTTCCCAAAGTCAGTCTTATTTATAGAAGCATTTCCCCTTTGGGAATGAGTTCTGCTGATTACTTGAGCGTCCTTGCTTAGGATGTAGTAGTTAACACAATATTTGAAAAGGCCAATGATTGCTGAATGGCATCCCCTGCAAAATGTGATATGTCCTGTCAAAGTGTTAAATCTTAAATAAAATATCACTAGCTTATTTTTCATTGGATGCAATGGCTTATTGCATGTAAATAGCTTGCTTCTCTATACCATATAAATCAAAATACTATAATGCATTCTTTTCTTAAAGCAGCCAGAGTTTCATTAAAACCTGATCAGGGTTGTGAAGGAAATGCAGGATTAAGTCAGGGGCATCATAACCCTATCAGTTACCACTGAGTAAGATGTCACAGTATATGACAGAATCACGAGATGGATGAACAGGGCTAGCCCAGATAAATGCTGGAAGCCCAGCAACAATTTTAAAGTATTTTTTTTTGTTCTTATCTGCCAAAACAGAACAAAAGTTGCCAAAAGTGAACACTAATAAAAAAGTTATTAATTGATAAAAGTTAAAGACTTTTTTTTTTTAATTATTCTTATTATTTATCCTTATATTTTATTCTGCATGCATCCTAAAATATATATCTTAGGATGATCCTATGATCCTATGAAAGATCAGGACAGAAAATGATCTATAGCATTTTACTGTGTGTGGACACTGAGTGCATTTATACGTGTGTGTGTGTGTGTGTGTGTGTGTGTGTGTGTGTGTGTGTGTGTGTGTGTGTGTGTGTGTGTGTGTGCTCGTGTGTGTGCGTGTGTGTGTGTGCGTGTGTGTGTGTGTGAGCACGTGTGCTTGCGTATGTATGAACCAAGTGTGTGTGTATATACACAAGTGTGTGTGTGCATTTGTATGTGTGTTAAGTGTGTGTGTGTGTTTATGAATTACAAAGGGGAGATAGCACAAAAATGCATATTTTTAGGTATATCAAGGCTGAACCTCTTCTTATGAGAATCTTCAGCACAATTTCCTCATTGACTACATGTGGTGATTGCAGTTTGCTAGATCAAGACTAACAATATTCTTAGCATCAACTTGGAAATGACAAATGGCGTGATACAAAAGCCACATGATAAATGACAAATATATTTCTTGTATTGATTCTCTGAGAAGGCAAGACCAACCATTCTGCAGCTGGCTTTGCAAATATTGTCATTTTATAAATAGCAGGTCAGCACTAACTCAAAACCAATGTATCAAAACAGTTGGGGCAGAATGCCATTCTAACTGCAGGTGTGCGATGGTAGTCTATGTATCTATCTGTACATCCTGTGAAGCTTTCTATGTACCAAAGTTTCCATAGTTTTAAGATGTGCTGTACTCAGGCCTAATGGCTAATGTGGGACACATACTCAAATACACATTTTGAGAAAGCAGTAGAACCAAATCAAAATCCTGTCATAATTTTTAAACAAGCTAAAAGAATAACAGTAGCTGGTAAACCCTGGAGACCTATTCCAACAAGTAGCATTTGGCAGAGAGAGATAACACTACTGTTCTGATAGTCTTCCCAGTTATAATAAGGAAAGGGCCTACTATCCCAGAGTGAACCTTTATTTTCAAATACATTCAGTCTTAACAACATCCTAAAAACAGCATCTTGTTGGACTCTGAAGTCTAAACATAATTCACAACTGGAATAACCACACCATTTTCTTCCTAAAAAAAACAATACCTTAAATCATAAAAACTATGCATCCCATCTCAAGGCCTTGTCCCTCTTCTCAGTATCACACAGGCAACTGAAAGGCAACCTCTGCCTTACATATAGAGCTTCAACAGACCCTCTTCTGTCAGACCTATTTCACATACAAAAGTCTATTGGTATCATAAACACCTGCTCAAGGAATCTCAATTGCTTTTGCAAAATAAGTAGAAGATCCTGGAGGGACAGGTATGCATCACAGAGAATGTGACTTCTATGGAATCGTCTTCCAGTCTGAGTAAAGTACTTCCCTTACTCTATTCAAATGTAATTTGGATGAATACGAGTAACCTATAAACCAATACCCCTTATTTGGCTATGCACAACAGACTATAGTCCAAGAGAACATTCAAGTGGATGTCATCTTAGTCAATTTTTTCTGTACATTCTCCATTATCAACATTTACTTCTTAGGATATGAACAAAACATGGCACTGTATCCCATAACTGCTCTAACATAAGAAATATACATTCTATTTAATATAAAAAAAATAAAAGGAGACTTAAAGCATCTCTAAGTATTGAATAGCTTCAGTGACCCTTCATGATCTAAAATGTTATACTTTCTACTTGCTAGTAATCAAGTAATCAAGTAATCAATTAATAATTAATTAATTAATTAATTAGTAATTAAGTAATCAAGGTTAAATGATTATCCTTTAACTAGGTTGTAGAACTCTGAGTTAAGATAATCTATATCATCATTATTTATAATAACAGACCCAATTTTTATATCATATGCAAATTTAGAAAACCAATATATATGAAACTGGAAGGAAGGAGTACACAATGTTAACAGTCTTGGTCCCAGCACAGAGCTTGGTGGTGGTTCTGTACAAACTGGTATCCAACCAGTAGTTTGGCTTTGAATAATTGCCCCTTTCAATCACACCCTTTTCTAGTTCTGGAACCATTTTACTGTGTATGGATTTAGGCTCCCTTCTCAAAAGATGATGTGTAATATGGAAGGTTCTGACAAGATGTAAATAAACTGCTGAGACACTAATCCACATCCAAAATAACACTGATGGATTTGTAGAAGTCAGTTGACACTAAGCCTCATCCACAGTAACACTGATGGATTTGTAGAAGTCAGTCGACACTAAGCCTCATCCACAGTAACACTGATGGATTTGTGGAAGTCAATCGACACTAAGCCTCATCCACAGTAACACTGATGGATTTGTAGAAGTCAGTCGACACTAAGCCTCATCCACAGTAACACTGATGGATTTGTAGAAGTCAGTCGACACTAAGCCTCATCCACAGTAACACTGATGGATTTGTGGAAGTCAGTCGACACTAAGCCTCATCCACAGTAACACTGATGGATTTGTGGAAGTCAGTCGACACTAAGCCTCATCCACAGTAACACTGATGGATTTGTAGAAGTCAGTCGACACTAAGCCTCATCCACAGTAACACTGATGGATTTGTGGAAGTCAGTCGACACTAAGCCCTCATCCACAGTAACACTGATGGATTTGTAGAAGTCAGTCGACACTAAGCCTCATCCAAAGTAATGCTGATGGATTTGTGGAAGTCAGTCATACAAATAAAAGTAGATCATCCTCTAAAGGTCCAAGCAGAGTAATATCTCTAATTTAAGCCTAAATACATTCTCTTCTTTCAATAGTGATACAAAGTGCTGTTCAAAACATTTTCCAAAAAGAAAAACAAGGCTTATAGGGCAATAATTCTGGAACATGTCACATTATTCTCCCTTATGTATTCAGGTAACATTGGGTACTTTCTACATTGATGGGACTAAGGCCAGGATTCATTAACAGTTACTCAAAATATATTTACATTGGAATTTAGTGACACTGAAAAACTTTAATTTTATATATAAATGCAAAGCATCATGGGTGATATGTCAGTGGTACACTGGCATCAACAATTTAATGGACATGGATATTATACTTTTTCGTTACTTTAAATTTTGAGGTTAATGCAGGATTAGAAATGACACAAGACACCAAGGCTCAAACTTAACAATTTTATTAAGCAAAAACTATAACTATTCAATCAGCTGATAAACAAAACATTATAACTATTAAATCATGTACTTACAAGCATATGCAAAAACAAAAATCATCTTTGCCACTGATAGGGGGACTCCAATCCTATTCAGTGCAGCTATCTGTTCAGCCAAGACAGGGCCGACACTGGCAAAATGGCTGTATGTTCAGCTCAGGATGATGCTTTGATCAAATCCGGATGATGTGTCCCATTCTGTTACTAGCCTTTGAACTTTTTTATAGTCTTGAACAAACAATAGGGTCAAAAGGTTCAGCTGTTGACATATAGATAATAAATTGATCATAAGCTGATGGAATATTTTAGAAAATTACAAATAATTTCCTAAGTTGTAAACAAGACTTGTAATGTCTGGTTTCATACATTACTTCCCATTTTTAAAGAACAGTTAGCCCACAAACTTGTGTTATAGTTCCTCACTGAAATCCCCCATATTCTGGTAAACATCTTTTGAGCTGGTAAACAACTTCACAGGTTAAATAAAGTTCAGTTATACCAGTGATCAGTGAACAAGACCTGCCTTCAAGCATATTTTTTACTATTTAATTCAGCAGCATGTATTCACTTCAGCAGCATGTACTATTTAGCAGCATATCAAATCAAGCTATAATCAAACATACACAGTGGTATGGAGCTCGAGGCGTATAACCCAGGCCAAGTAGACTGTGTGGATCTGTCACAGATGTCAAGGAGGAAAACAGGTAGGCCGAGTGATTAATAAGAGTTAGGAAAAGAAGAGGAGCTCAGAAACTCTCTCTGAAGTACAGTCAGCTCTTCGTAAAAGTAAAGAGTGCAAAGATGGAACTCGAATATATAATTTGAGGTAAAATAATGATAAGGTTATGAGCTGGTAAGGAGCTGAGGTTGGGGAAATAGAAAGTCTGGGTGCTGTATCCTGGTGACAGAATGAAGGAAAGAGGATTAGCATCAGTGAGTGACTCTTGGGGAAAAACTTAAGACAGTAATGCATCACTTTATTGATAACTGAGTCTTAGAACATTAGCTGGCAGGAGCCAACCAGATCAGGTGTTACAACAGGGATTTTGTGATGTTTTATGTATTTATATTACTTATTACTAAATGTGGTTTTGCACCCCTACTTTCACAGGAACTGTACTGGGATTATTATCTGAGTTGTGTTTGATACTTGTTCAGTTTTGGAACTCAGAGGTTACTACCTGTATGCTTCACAGTTTCTGAGTGGGGGAAGGGACATGTACTATTGAGGCATGGAATGGTTGGACAGAGCTCAGCTCAGGTTATTGTCAGATTTTTGCTGGATATGTATTATTACTTAAATAGTAAAAATTAAAAAGTCAAGGACAGATGTAAAGTATAAGACAAAGTAATGGATAAGAATGTTTTATTCTTTTCTGTGATTTTTTTTTTAGCATTTATATTTTTTAAAGTGCCATTTTATGAAACTCTAGGGTAACAATCCCTATAATACATTATAGAGGGGGCTGAGGTGGAAGTTTAATAGTGGAAGTCATGGGTAAAATGATCAGTAGCTTAGACAGTGAAAGGTAGGAAGGGTAACTAAATCAGCTGATGAGAGAAGGTATATTCTGAATATGCTGTAACTTATTCTAGATTTGGCATCAGATATGAATGTAATGGGTACATCTCATAATGGTGGAAATACAGCCTTCATTCATTCTAAAATGGTATAATCATGCCCTGCAACGATTCTGTGTATCCCACAGTAGTTGAGCTATACCCACGTGGCACAGCTGTACATGTCATATCTATAGCCTTATACTCCTGTACCACTGCCATGTCTGACAGAAGTAAAACTACACCCCTATGTCTCAGTGTCACACATCTCACAGTAGTAGTAATACAATCCTATAGTTCTCAATAAATCTCACAGAGGTAGAGATACACCCTCATCACACTGTCATACAGCTCACTGCAGCAGAAGTACATTCCCATATCACTGTCATACATCATAGTGCAGTAGACTGACATTTCATAGCACTGCCATTCATCCAAAAGCAGTAGAAATATACCCCTGTAGCATAACAATATGTCCCACAGAGGGAGAAATATACCATCTAATGTTACTACACATCTCAGCTGAATACTGAGCAAGTAAAAGATTACCAAACTATAGATATGTTTGTTACTGAGCTAACAAACAGAACAAAGAAGGTGAACTTGCTGAGTTGCTTAAGCCATTGATAAAGAGTCAGAATACTTGTTATCGTAAGAAATGATCAGACAAGGGGCAGGCTTTTAACAGACACAGAATTGGCATTATCCAAAGTTGTGGATGTGTGCAGAGTGAGTTAATTTAGAAGTGTACATTTAAAGAAATTAGAATAGGAATGCATGTAATACTAAGAACAGGGTTCATAGATGTACATAATACTTAAGCACAATCCCTGCACAGCTAAGCAACACTGCATGGCAACATAACGAAACATTAATTACCCAACAGAAGACATGTAGTGCTTACATACAACTAGCTGCGCTAAGGGGTCAAAGTAAATGAACAATGCTATTACTATGCAAGGGTAGACATTTGTACAAGTAGTCTATTTGTGTGGGACAACCTGTATCCTCAAGTAGAAGACTACCCATGGGGGGCACTCCCCATTGTTTGATCTCATAACAACAGAAAATGCAAACTCACTAATTCTGACATCTAGGTATAAAGTAGTGTTTCTGTATCCTATGAAAGGGTAACCCAAAGTGTTGCAAAAAGCTATAAGTATTTACAACTACAGTTCTATGGTGTCCATCAGATGCAAAAAGAGAAAGAAAGAGGTATATAGGAATGTAGGAAAAAGGGAGAAGGCAGATATCAGAAGTACACACGGAAGGACTACATGTAGGGGTGTAAATGATGGCAGAAGGCAAGGCAATATTTTTTGAGGGGATAAATACTCATTGTATTTATATGCAGAGAAGGGAAGAGGGTGAAGGTTCAAGCTAAAGTAAGGTAGGAAAAGTGACTTAGAATAGTGTGCAGGGGCAGGTAAATACATACAGAGCAGCAAAGGCAAGCAGGGCAGGGGCAGGTAGATACATACAGAGCAGCATAGGCAACCAGAGCAGGGGCAGGTAGATGCATACACAGCAGCATAGGCAAGCAGGGGTAGACGTATGCCTGCTAAGCTAGAGAAGCAGACATACAAACGGGGGGGGTAGAAAAATGATGAAGGGAAGTGTTAACCATTGTGTAGTATTTGGGACATGACAAGAAGAATGTCTGAGGATACAAGGGGTTACAAGCAGCAGCATTTTATCTGCCACTAGAACCCATGGGAAATTACTGAGAGACGGAGAGAGAGAGAGAGAGAGAGAGAGAGAGAAATCTGGGTGGCAGCCTGCAGGTAGTATGAACCACACCATTCCCTGGTGCCAGATGGTAGGAGGTGACTGGGTGAGCAAATCTGAAAGCAACTCTAGAAGTCTGTCCATCTGGGCCACTCACTTGTCCATTGCTTTCTCCACAACATCCTTCACCAGCTGCTTCAGCTGGGCCAACTCAGACAATGCAGGAAGGTTACCTGATGGTGACAGGCTTGCATCCTGCATTTACACAACAGTCTCAGACACATTGCACTCATGACTCACATACTCAGAAGAGGCAGGACATGCTAGAGTTACCCGCTGAGCAAATCTGACATCCAAACATGCATTGACAACTCACAATGAGACGTTTGCCATACATGAATGTAAACTGTCAGTAAACTGAAAATATAAATCTTGTTTCACCGCTTGTGAGCAGAACTAACCATGGCTGGCAGTAAGCTTCTTCTGTCTCCTATGAGGGAAACAGATCAGACTCCCACTCTGCTCTTGCTGAAAGAAAGCTGTAACTACTGTAAGGGAAAATTCTAGAACAGATATATGTCACAGTCCTATGTATATGTTCTCTTAGCTGCATAGCAGGCAGCATGTAACTGTATGTGTCCCCTACAGAAACATTAACTTACATATGTAAAAATTGTCACAGCTACACAAAGAGACACAAAAGGTACCTTGTGTACATTGTGAGATGGCACAGAATAACCCCACATCCCTACCCCAGAACAGGCCCCTGTAATAACTCACATGACAGTAGTCATACCACATTCAGTAACATGGAAGATGCACACAGCTGGAAACACATATCTTCTAGGGTGATCATTACTAACACTTGCCAGTAGCAACAACAGTCCAAAACACATAACATGATAAAAAATACAGTGCTACCCACTTACTATACCATTTAAGGTGATGGTGCCTAACCTCTACTTCCCATGCAAAAGATTAACAGGCTTTCTGCTTACAGGTTACCATAGTGATGACTGCACTATCCCCCCCCCCATCCTGGTAATGGACATGTCTGAGGACAACTCTTCATCTAGGTCATATCAGGCATGAGCTTGCTTGAAGATGCATTCATGGAGGCACATTAGATGTTCTTTATATTGGCCATGAAGGAGTACAATCTTACCCCTGTCTCTGCATCACATAAGCATTTTCCAGTGGGCGCTACCATTCCTCTCAATCTCCTTTAAAAATGGTGTCAGTTTCAAGAGAAAAAAGATAGTGGCCTGTGAATCATTCCTACAATGTGATCCTTGAATCACAGATAGTGCAACAGATAACTGCACAGCAGCATGACACAAGTACTCACAAAGGTCACCAGTATGAACTCCTAGCCATGATATATCAGGGGTAAGTATAAACAGTAATCTGTGGTTTGATGTGCACAAGCATGACAGCAAAATAAAAAAAATTCACAGACATTCGTGCAACCTGACTCAGTCTGCCTATGTGTCACACAACAGTTATAAACTTGCACTGGTTTGGATGCACTTTTCCATTTGTATGCTAGATTGCACAGAGTTTTAAAAGCTGTATTGGATATAAGGACAACTGCAATAGGAGTCATAGCAACAATTCTTGGAAATCTAGGGAGGCATGTGAATGCACATAGTGCTCTGAAAAAGTGTGGTAAGCTATTTTTGTCTTCTCCTCATGGATGTGCGGGTCTACTGGGTCAAATTGCCCTTTTCCCCACCTCAGTGTTATCTCAGAGTTGGTATATTTAGAGGGGTGTGGGTTGAAGATAGTGCAATGTGTTTCTTCTTGAAATGGTAGTCAACTGGATACTTAGTTTCAGCAATATGGTCATTCGTTAAAATCGGGTTTCAGACATCTTGTCCTGGGATTTCATTTTTGGGTAATGGGTTTTCAGTAATTTCAAGTAGACCGGGATGTGCCCCTTTGCATTGGAATTCCATTAGAAAAGGCTAGTGTCATAAAGCTGTGTGTTCATATGTTTCCTCTTTCTATATTTGCAGTGACAATAGGGTAGTCCACTTTATCCAGGCAACCTGTCCTTATATGTTATAGTCACTGCTGTGGTTAGTCTACATGGTAGCCTGTGATGGTGATGTACATGGCAGTCTTTTGCCTACACACAACTATCTCTTCTGCCATACTCCTAGATGGGCTGCATAACTGCCATCTCCTAAAGTATCCTGTCACAATGACAGTAGAGATGACTGCCATTACTCTGTATATATCTGTTGGTCCCAACAAGTTAAAAGACCTGTGTAGGAATTGTATTAATATGCAGCATGTACATCTGCTGTATATATATATATATATATATATATATATATATATATATATATATATATATATATATATATATTTCTACATCTGCCCCTATACACATACAGTACGGCAAACTCCCATAGCTACTCCTGTGATGATATGCAGTGGGGAGGTGTAATGTAATTGAGTGTCATAAACAGGTTTCTGACATGCTATTCTGTTCCAAAGTAAAGACGCATGCCATAGCAACTGATAGGTCATTAACAGAGTTGCGTCATCTAGGGGCAACAGACTGTCATTGCCAGAGGAGCATTTGGTGTCCCTGCACAATGGTGATGATGTCATCCTTGAAGAAGTGGACATTTCTTTCATGATAGACCTGCCCCCATGCATCTCTATGGAAAACTCACCAGGTCAGCACCAGATTCAGTGGATTTCTGTACAGTAGCATTGCACACTGAGACTATAAGCTGAATAAAGCCTATATGTCAGCAGATGTTGATTGGGAGTTTACATGCCACACGGGCACTCTTTTGGTACAGGTCCTCTATGTTCACTTCAGTTTGCCCTTTGTTGTGTGTCCACAGGGCAGATGACTACTGTGGTGACACATTTAGATGTTGGAACAGGATAAGAGGCTGTTTTTGGTACCCATGCACGAAATGACAATAATTATGATGGTAAGATACAGATACTTTGGTTGCAGTCTGATAGCACAGTGGTACTATTGATCCACCTGGGTGGGCATCTGCCCATAGTACAAACTGAAGGTATGGCCTCAATCACAGATGAACCTGAAGATGCAAAATCTAAGCATTCACCACCCCCAGTGATTAAAGAGCACTCCATAAATATGACCTTGAATAATGTGCACCTAACAGTTTTGAAAGCAGATGACCACACTACATTTCAGGTGGGCATACTCACTGTTTTACAATGTCACAGGATTCCCAATGCCATTCACTGAAACTGTTGACCCCTAACACATGAGCAGCAGTCACTATTAATCAACAGGAGTGCTGCAATACCGTACAAGCACAATTCACTACAACCCAGAACAACATGGAACTGAATGATATTTTACATGACATTTGTAATGACATGAACTACAGGGACACAGTCCTTATTGGTCTTATGAGATCTGTAATGGTACACACCACTTCCATCTCCACCTCCATAAGGATGACTGCTATTGTCACTATCACTGCTTGCACTAGCATCAGGATAGAGTATATAATAGTGGTGATGATATAGAAGGGGCCACTGAAGGAACTATCATTTGTTCACACTCCTTACCTGTGGGGAGACATATACATTATCATCATGGGTTACAAAAACACATGGTCTCTAGGAGGAGGTTACTCAATGAACAGACTCCATCCAGGTCACAGCCCTGCAGTTGCATATTATCCCTATTAAAGGGGACTCCACATCCAAAAAGTCAGCACAGGACACAGCCATGTAGTGGCATCCCAACCCGAATACAGGAGGAAATTGTTTATGGAACAGAATACTCATCATCTTGGGATCCCCAACTCTGCTTCCTGTGATGTTACCCTCCCAATGCATGTTCTGAGAAACGTGTCATTCATTCTCTAGCCACCTACACATATTATGATCTCTGTGATTCTTTCCATCAGCCTCCCCTGTAGTGACTGTGGTTTGATGTAAAATGTGTCTCAACAGGTACTGACCAGCATAGCCTGATATTAACAGTTTGCACATTTTGCAGTTTCTGTGTGACATCACTGCTATTGTTTGTACATTAGGGCCCATATATTTAGAACAGATGTTGCCACTTCTCCTGCACTGCCGTGTACTGCATCTGTTGCTGTCTCAGCAGTGTTTGTGCAAATGTTGTATACTGTTATACTACCACACTCTCATTGTAGGATGATGTTGATGGACCTTCCATGCTTCCTGTAGGCAAGTGTGTTTCAATCATGCTGGGTCTGCACTTCTTGTCTATTCACTAGTACATTATGAAGAAGACAGCATGCTAAGAGCATCCTGTGGACTACCGCAAGGTAGTACTGAAGTGCCTGCAGACATGCTGAGACAGCAGAAGTGGACTTTTCAGCAAACTGAAAGCACACACATGCGTGCATACATGCATACACACACACACAAACACACACACACACGTGCACACATTGGACAGTTTAGGAGGTTTGTGTGTGTGTGTGTGTGTGTGTGTGTGTGTGTGTGTGTGTGTGTGTGTGTGTGTGTGTGTGTGTGTGTGTGTGTGTGTGTGTGTGAACTGGTGCTTTGCTATGCTTTGTGGATTTGGTAGTGGGTGCCATAAGCTGATGATATTCAATATCACCTGCAAGACAATATAACAACTGAGAAGTTCATACATATTGCACATACTACAATTGTAGCTGTATACCTTAATATTAGCCAGAAGGCCTTCACTTATCAACTAGATGATTATGTGGAACTTCACTATGCAGAATTGGTGCTATAACAAAGATGTGTGCCTGATTTGCAAGTTATGCAACTGCCTATGTGCTGCACAGACATGTTAGTTGTGCTACCACTTCATACACATCCTGGTAAATCAAAGAATGTTAGTTCTTTCTGTTGATAAAACACTGAGACCATGGCCTATATGATACCTTTATTGCAACATGTGTGCGGTCTATGGCAACCAGTACCTCAGGAAAGCAGCAATATCCTAGAAAGCACTCAGGGTATTAGCTCTCTTTTGTGCTGTTCTAGGAGATCATATATGCCCCTCCAAATGTAGAAGGTTATGTCAAGGAACTTGTTTTATGTTCTAGAGATGAAAGTCAATGAAATAGCCTATGTGACCCCAGCTGGTCTCTAAAAGATGGTATAGAATATAAAGAGCTATACATGCCATAGTCTCCACAGTTATGGTAAGGCCATATATATCTGCTGATTCCATGTCTGGAGGACATGTGTCAGTGGTACCCTATATAATGTCCCAGTCTACTCTAAAGTGATAAATGATTTATTGATTGGTGACTCTATGTTATGTTACCCACTGGCAGTAATTTTTCCTTTAACACCAGATGACTCCTTAAATATACCCATGGCATTCTGCGGCACTATAAGTGACTGCATGCTGCTGCTACAAGCATTTTCATCTATGAAAACTATTGTGTGTTTTGCACTTTTATAGTAAGAACCACAGGTATGCAGTTTCCTTCAAATATAGCTGCGAATCATTAGTATGTTCACTTTATCATTATGATGTTATTTCCTACCATATTTAATTTGCATACCATTATTTAGTTATTTGCATACATCTTCAGTTGTACATCTGAATTCACTGTACTAGAGTATGATATGGTATTTTGATTTCGTACTAAGTTGTGCTAGTCTGTGCATGAAAGATTATAGCCCAAATGCACACTGCATAATATGCAACTTGTCTGTGTTTCCTGGCCAAAATGTCACTATGACAGTAAAATAAAAATAAAGCATAAAGTTACAATATGCAATAATAACGTAAGACAATGTGAAAGAGAGTCATGAGGTCCACAGGAGATATGGACTAATTCAGATTCATACATTGTGCATCCAGTGTGGCCATGAACAAAAAAAGGAGAAGTGGTTAGTACAAAATTTTGTAGAAGCTGTGATAGAAAGAATTATTTTTCAAAGATATGTGAAAAACAAAATAAAAGAGTTTCATGGAATTTCATGTTTTTATTTTATTTATTTTATTTTACATTCATTTACCAAGAATGTCTGACTGGACACAAATCCTTTTTCAGCGGAGGCCTGGGGAGAAAAGCTCCAATTAAGACATAATGTTTACATAAAATCATAAATCACATGAGAATAACATACAAAGCACTACAATGCAATTATTACTTAAAATAAACTCAATATGAAATGCAGTAGTACATATCATAGCACATAGAAAAAATGAAATAGAAATGCAATAGTACATGGAAAAAATGAACAACAAGAGTACATGCTTTCATGTAGTTTGTGGAATCAATTTAAAAGTAAAAATTGAGTACAATGGAATAGTACAGGAGTATATAAAATAGGTAGTATAAGACAGAGAGGCTAGATTGTCTGTTAGGTAGCAGATGTAATACAGCCCCTGGTTCTAAGGACATTCAGTTTTACTATCTAGTTCTATGTAGTTGGAAACCAAACATGATATTCAAGATTTTTATACTGAGTTATTGATGGTGAAGTAGAGATGTTGACCCGGGTGAGTGTGAGCATGAGGGTTTTTAAGTTGAGGGTGTAATGTTTATGAGGTGGGGACAGGTTGTCAATTTATTGTTTATCCTGTGGGGTTACAAGAGCATAGCCAGATGTTTATAAAGTGAGCCTTGATGAGTTTTTTAAATTGTATGGTGGAGGTGATGGAGGTAAGGTGGCAGGGTTGTTTATTCCACACTTTTGAGATGGAATAGCAAAAGAGAGCTTTTCTGGCTTCATTATTATGTTTGATGACTTGTAGGTCATTTTGGGTTGTTGATCTTAGGGTTCTTGTTATAGAATATGGAGTAACTAGCTTTTGGAGTGCTGAGATTTTAGTTGGGTAGTAGAATAGCTTAAGTGCCAGTATTAATTGGTTGAGTTTTAGTAGGTGAGGCAGTTCTAACCAGTTTGGCTGCTTGAGTGCTATACAGTGGTAGGTCCTTCAAGGGGTTTCAGTAGAAAATTTAGCGATTTTGTTGTTACAATATTCTAGTTTGTTTAGATCGGTCTTGTGAGGGTTGGTCAGTATTAGGGTAGAGTAGAGGAGGGTGGACAGTTTCATAAAATTGTGGTTTTGTGGCAATTTTGTGGCAAATCATTAAAGATTGAAGTTAAAAAATAATGACAGACATTTGAGTTTCAGATTTCATTCCCTTCAGAAAATTCATGCTAATGCTAAATCTGTTATTCTATCAACTTTCAAAGTTTGTAAGAGTAATATTTAAAAGTTGTCCCTATTTTTGGTCCTTTTTCTCACTTTTATTTATGGGTTTGTCCAGATTTCTTGCTCCAAGAAGTTGGGAGGTATGCCATCAGACCCTTCCTGATCAACCGGTCTGTTTCTTTCCCATTAGTGAGATGAGGGTGTCCAGGAGGGAACATCATTTAGACAATCAGTGGGGGTGACGTGAGAGCTTTTTAACTGATCTCTATGTTCTTCTATAGACAACCAGCTTCAGAGTCAAAGAGAATCATTTAAAGGGCAGTCCACACTGGTTGTCCTCACTCCCATATGGAGTATTACCAGAAAGCAGCCACACTCCACCCCTCAGGCATGGGAAGTGGTTTCCCAGTCTCCACTGGAGAACTCACACTTCCCTGTGTGTTAATTGAATCCCCACTGCCTTCCCTACTTCCCAGGAAAGTAAAATGTACCACACCTATTCATTCCATCCCTCACTGCGCAGCTCCTGCAGTGTTGGGGCTGCTAATCAAATCCCAATTTCCTCGGTCACAATAAAGGCTCCATCTCTCTCTGCATCATGGAGCCAGTCTTAAGAAAATCACATATATGCTGTACTATTAAACTGGAAGGAGATGGTTTTATGAAATCGGAGAGTATGGAGCTGGTGCAGCAAGATATGCAGACAGGCCAAGAGACAAGCTGATGGAAGAGAATCTCAGAAGTAATAAATAAAAAAAATGAATTTAAGTTAGAAACTGGCACATAGTATAATATTTTGTCAGAAAGTGCTTTTAAAAGTATTGGGTCTGAAAGACACCGAATGGAAAGCACTGCTACATAACTCGGTTATTCAGGACAGCAAGTATAGCTACTGGGTCAGAAACTACTAACATTTTTACAAAAACAAAATAATAAAATTCTTTTGGGGGGGGGGGTAATAATGGAATAGGAAGATGATCTGCATAAGAGTTTTGTTCATTTGACTTCGGAGAAGCTGGGTATGGTGAAACATATTTTCAGTACGCAAGTACATGCAAGATGTATACAAGAATAACCTCACACACTCCACAAAACTATAGCAATTTACCAGTCATAAAAATGTTGTTTTATTTACAGGCTGAGGTAGCTTGTATGGAAATATCATATTCAAATGAGTCTGCATGTTTTTAAAGTAAATTACTCTTCAAGGAAAGTGCCAGTAACTCGTAGCAGTAAAAGTGAGAAAGAACTGAAGTAAATAAAAATTTACGTGAAATTAAGAAATAAACAGAAAAAAGCCAAGAGAATTGGAGAATAGCATGGCATGAAGCTGCATGAGATTAATAGTTGTATTGAACCAAAAGATCTGAATAAAGGAATCAGAAGAAAGTTACTACTGGCTGAGGAAGTCATTTCAACTTTTTTTCAATGTCAAGTTCTTTTTCTGTATTAGATGCAAGCCATGAATTTTCTCAAATAAAACTCGAGGAAGAAATCGCCAAGTTCTGTAATTTTGGAGACAACATACATTTAGGAATGCATAAGTACCTAAGACTTTTATTTGGTATCACATCAGTACCAGAGATATTTTTAAGGACAGTTACCTATGTAATTAAAGACTTAGAAGGTGCTGTGAACATTACTGATAATCTGTTAATGTGGGGTCACACACAAGAAGAACATGACAAGAAAATATACGAGGCACAGCGTTGTGTAGTAAAGTACAAGGAAAGAGGACTAACAGACGTTTATGTATTATTCATAAAGGTCAGCACAGATAAACTAATACTAGACTGCAGACTATGTAATGTGTACCATAACAGCCCAGGTGAATAGCAGTACAGATAACTTGCACCCATAGAATACAGTGAGCACAAATTTGTTTCATTTCAGAAAATAAACATACACAATGTGTGGATTATTATTCCCAATGCAAGGAAGGGATACAATTACCAGATACTATAAGCAGCGGCATGAAAAATGCAATGGCATCTGTTTTCTCAACTCAAGTATTCCTGGGTTTCTTTCATCAGATATTGTTCCATGGCTTACGAGATTGGAATTCAAATGTGAATTTAAGTATGTGACTGACGCCAAAATACACACAATCTTGACATGTAGACAGAACTACCCAAACAGTCAAAACCTAACAAAAAAGAGCTGTAGATGTGGAGACCGATATCTGGCAATCTTAGAATATAGAAATAGTTCATTGTGGAATCTCAAATTCTCATTAACTCAGTTATTAATTAGAAGAATAAAAAGCAAATGAATAATGCGTGGGCCTGGTTGTATGATGCAGATGGATAAACCCCCTGGCTACAGTCTAGATGATACAAATTTGAATAGCAACCCAGGATCTGGAAAAGTTGGGAAGGGGGAGGATCTGTGGAAGAGCTGCTCACTCATCCTTTTGAGAGGGAATTCTGGTTCCAAGTGTCGGATTACTCCCATGCAAGTTCAAACCTTCCTAACAACATTGTCAACAACCAGGAGGATATGAGCTTGGTGCTCACAAACAGCAACTCTGTGGCATTTGTATGGGAGCACACATACATCTGGTCAGGGAGCTAGAGACCATGTGGTGATGCAGGCACTTATGTCAGTCACTAGGAGGGTATGTTTAGGGTTAAAAGACATGCCTTCATAGATGCCCATCAAAGCAAAATAAATAAGTTGTCCAAACTGCTAATTTCCAAAAAAATATTGGAAGATTTTATAAACAGCACTAGAGATAGGGAAGCATGGACAGAACATTACAGAATGTAACAAGATATATTCCATTAAAACTGGTAGGATTCAGATGAATAAAAACACACATGGTAAATTAACAATAGGTAAAAATTATTGCTGAAAATATCCTTGAAGGAATAATACAATAAATACAATACACACTTTATAACAGCAATATACAGGATAGGAAAAGAAAAATATGGAAGAAAAAAAGGGCTGCTAAGGAAGAAAACAGTCTACTAAGCAGGTAACATGAAAAACATAAAAGGTTCAGCAACTGTTATTTGTAGTGGGATCTATACAATCTGTTCCATATCTCCCATACACTGCACTTTATGCAATCTTACCCATACACTGCACCTTGTAGTATAGCTCCCATACACTGCACCTTGTACAATCTCTCCCATGCACTATACCTTGTACAACCTCTCCCATACACTGCACCTTATAAAATCTTTCCCATACACTGCAACTTATACATTTGCTCCCATACACTGCAACTTATACAAACTCTCCCATACAGTGCACATTGTACAATCTCTCCCATACACTGAACCATATACAATCTCTCTCATATACTGTACAATATGCAGTTTTTCCTGTATACTGCACCTTATACAATCTCTCCCATATATGACACCTTATACATTCTCTCCCATACACTGCACCTTATACAGTCTCTCCCATATACTCCACATTATACATTCTCTCCAATATACTGGAAGTTATACAATCTCTCCCATATACTGCACATTATACAGTCTCTCCCATACACTGTACCTTATACATTCTCTCCCATACACTGCACCTTGTACAATCTCTCCCATACACTGAACCATATACAGTCTCTCCTATATACTGCACAATATACAATCTTTCCCATATACTGCACCTTATATAATCTCTCCCATATACGGCACCTTATACTTTCTCTCCCATACACTGCACCTTATACAGTCTCTCCCATACACTGTACCTTATACATTCTCTCCCATACACTGCACCTTGTACAATCTCTCCCATACACTGAACCATATACAGTCTCTCCTATATACTGCACAATATACAATCTTTCCCATATACTGCACCTTATATAATCTCTCCCATATACGGCACCTTATACTTTCTCTCCCATACACTGCACCTTATACAATCTTTCCCATATACTGCACCTTATAGAATCTCTCCCATACACTGCACCTTACACAATCTCTCCTATGCACTGCACCTTGTACACCCACTTGTAGGAAGAGACATTATACCTGTGTGCCTCCACCTATAAGGTCCTCATAGGATGCAGCCACACACAGTAACTTCTAGTTATTGGTGACTCTATCGTTAGAGACACAGACTCTCATCTCACTAGCCTGGAAAAAGACAGTTAGTTGTCTCTCTGGTGTCAGGATTTATGGTGTGACAAAGGCCCTTAGATCTCTCCATCTGTCAAATGCAACTAGGACCTTGTGACTGTCCATGTCTTGGGAAGTGACCTTGATGTTCTGCTCTATGTGAGATGCAAATAAATGTGACCAAGCTCTCATGCATGGGTCCAAGGCATGGAAGATACCAGTCTTAACTCATTAAGCCTAAGAGCACCTTCATATATTTCTCTGAGATCAGCTGAGTTACACCTTTATTTAGTGTTGTAGAGTTGCATCTGACTCCTATAGTGACCTTACCAACCACAGAGTTTATTAGGCAAGTTGGGGAATGGAAGTAGGCTGCAGGCATCTCATCCATATAGATACACACAAGCGCTAAAAAATCCTGAAAGCACAAAATCCTGAGACCAAAATCCTGAACATTCAAAATACTGAAAACTCAAAATACTGAATCTCATAATACTGAAAACACACGCAGGATACCAACACTTACTATATTCCAGCACAAGTACATGCAGAAACAAAT